>NC_134896.1:56965035-56980035 GCF_041734735.1 Babylonia areolata
TGCTTTCCTGATACTTTCCTGGAGGGACTGTGTGCAGCAGACTTTAGGAGAAAAAAAATAGAAAGAGAATCCACTCTTTTAACACGACTTATATCTACTTGGAATAAGAGTGGTACCAAAGTTTTCCATGTTGTTGCCAACTTTGCCATATTTTGTAAGGCCTTCATGGCTGGTGGGGGTTCCTTGTGTGTCGAGCACTGAGAAGGTTTGAACAGAGGCCTCCTTGTTGTGTGTCGAGCACTGAGAAGGTTTGAACAGAGGCCTCCTTGTTGTGTGTCGAGCACTGAGAAGGTTTGAACAGAGGCCTCCTTGTTGTGTGTCGAGCACTGAGAAGGTTTGAACAGAGGCCTTGTTGTGTGTCGAGCACTGAGAAGGTTTGAACAGAGGCCTTGTTGTGTGTCGAGCACTGAGAAGGTTTGAACACAGGCCTCCTTGTTGTGTGTCGAGCACTGAGAAGGTTTGAACAGAGGCCTTGTTGTGTGTCGAGCATTGAGAAGGTTTGAACAGAGGCCTTGTTGTGTGTCGAGCACTGAGAAGGTTTGAACACAGGCCTCCTTGTTGTGTGTCGAGCACTGAGAAGGTTTGAACAGAGGCCTTGTTGTGTGTCGAGCACTGAGAAGGTTTGAACACAGGCCTCCTTGTTGTGTGTCGAGCACTGAGAAGGTTTGAACAGAGGCCTCCTTGTTGTGTGACGAGCACTGAGAAGGTTTGAACAGAGGCCTCCTTGTTGTGTGTCGAGCACTGAGAAGGTTTGAACAGAGGCCTTGTTGTGTGTCGAGCACTGAGAAGGTTTGAACAGAGGCCTCCTTGTTGTGTGTCGAGCACTGAGAAGGTTTGAACAGAGGCCTCCTTGTTGTGTGTCGAGCACTGAGAAGGTTTGAACAGAGGCCTTGTTGTGTGTCGAGCACTGAGAAGGTTTGAACACAGGCCTTGTTGTGTGTCGAGCACTGAGAAGGTTTGAACACAGGCCTCCTTGTTGTGTGTCGAGCACTGAGAAGGTTTGAACAGAGGCCTTGTTGTGTGTCGAGCACTGAGAAGGTTTGAACAGAGGCCTTGTTGTGTGTCGAGCACTGAGAAGGTTTGAACAGAGGCCTCCTTGTTGTGTGTCGAGCACTGAGAAGGTTTGAACAGAGGCCTTGTTGTGTGTCGAGCACTGAGAAGGTTTGAACACAGGCCTCCTTGTTGTGTGTCGAGCACTGAGAAGGTTTGAACAGAGGCCTCCTTGTTGTGTGACGAGCACTGAGAAGGTTTGAACAGAGGCCTCCTTGTTGTGTGTCGAGCACTGAGAAGGTTTGAACAGAGGCCTTGTTGTGTGTCGAGCACTGAGAAGGTTTGAACACAGGCCTCCTTGTTGTGTGTCGAGCACTGAGAAGGTTTGAACAGAGGCCTCCTTGTTGTGTGTCGAGCACTGAGAAGGTTTGAACAGAGGCCTTGTTGTGTGTCGAGCACTGAGAAGGTTTGAACACAGGCCTCCTTGTTGTGTGTCGAGCACTGAGAAGGTTTGAACAGAGGCCTCCTTGTTGTGTGACGAGCACTGAGAAGGTTTGAACAGAGGCCTCCTTGTTGTGTGTCGAGCACTGAGAAGGTTTGAACAGAGGCCTCCTTGTTGTGTGACGAGCACTGAGAAGGTTTGAACAGAGGCCTTGTTGTGTGTCGAGCACTGAGAAGGTTTGAACAGAGGCCTTGTTGTGTGTCGAGCACTGAGAAGGTTTGAACAGAGGCCTTGTTGTGTGTTGAGCACTGAGAAGGTTTGAACAGAGGCCTTGTTGTGTGTCGAGCACTGAGAAGGTTTGAACAGAGGCCTCCTTGTTGTGTGTCGAGCACTGAGAAGGTTTGAACAGAAGCCTTGTTGTGTGTCGAGCACTGAGAAGGTTTGAACAGAGGCCTTGTTGTGTGTCGAGCACTGAGAAGGTTTGAACACAGGCCTTGTTGTGTGTCGAGCACTGAGAAGGTTTGAACACAGGCCTCCTTGTTGTGTGTCGAGCACTGAGAAGGTTTGAACAGAGGCCTCCTTGTTGTGTGTCGAGCACTGAGAAGGTTTGAACAGAGGCCTCCTTGTTGTGTGTCGAGCACTGAGAAGGTTTGAACAGAGGCCTCCTTGTTGTGTGTCGAGCACTGAGAAGGTTTGAACAGAGGCCCTTGTTGTGTGTCGAGCACTGAGAAGGTTTGAACAGAGGCCTTGTTGTGTGTCGAGCACTGAGAAGGTTTGAACAGAGGCCTTGTTGTGTGTCGAGCACTGAGAAGGTTTGAACAGAGGCCTCCTTGTTGTGTGTCGAGCACTGAGAAGGTTTGAACAGAGGCCTCCTTGTTGTGTGTCGAGCACTGAGAAGGTTTGAACAGAGGCCTCCTTGTTGTGTGTCGAGCACTGAGAAGGTTTGAACAGAGGCCTCCTTGTTGTGTGTCGAGCACTGAGAAGGTTTGAACAGAGGCCTCCTTGTTGTGTGTCGAGCACTGAGAAGGTTTGAACAGAGGCCTTGTTGTGTGTCGAGCACTGAGAAGGTTTGAACACAGGCCTCCTTGTTGTGTGTCGAGCACTGAGAAGGTTTGAACACAGGCCTCCTTGTTGTGTGTCGAGCACTGAGAAGGTTTGAACAGAGGCCTTGTTGTGTGTCGAGCACTGAGAAGGTTTGAACACAGGCCTCCTTGTTGTGTGTCGAGCACTGAGAAGGTTTGAACAGAGGCCTCCTTGTTGTGTGACGAGCACTGAGAAGGTTTGAACAGAGGCCCTCCTTGTTGTGTGTCGAGCACTGAGAAGGTTTGAACAGAGGCCTCCTTGTTGTGTGACGAGCACTGAGAAGGTTTGAACAGAGGCCCTTGTTGTGTGTCGAGCACTGAGAAGGTTTGAACAGAGGCCTTGTTGTGTGTCGAGCACTGAGAAGGTTTGAACAGAGGCCTTGTTGTGTGTCGAGCACTGAGAAGGTTTGAACAGAGGCCTTGTTGTGTGTCGAGCACTGAGAAGGTTTGAACAGAGGCCTCCTTGTTGTGTGTCGAGCACTGAGAAGGTTTGAACAGAGGCCTCCTTGTTGTGTGTCGAGCACTGAGAAGGTTTGAACAGAGGCCTCCTTGTTGTGTGTCGAGCACTGAGAAGGTTTGAACAGAGGCCTCCTTGTTGTGTGTCGAGCACTGAGAAGGTTTGAACAGAGGCCTCCTTGTTGTGTGTCGAGCACTGAGAAGGTTTGAACAGAGGCCTTGTTGTGTGTCGAGCACTGAGAAGGTTTGAACAGAGGCCTTGTTTGTGTGTCGAGCACTGAGAAGGTTTGAACAGAGGCCTTGTTGTGTGTCGAGCACTGAGAAGGTTTGAACAGAGGCCTCCTTGTTGTGTGTCGAGCACTGAGAAGGTTTGAACAGAGGCCTCCTTGTTGTGTGTCGAGCACTGAGAAGGTTTGAACAGAGGCCTCCTTGTTGTCTGTCGAGCACTGAGAAGGTTTGAACAGAGGCCTCCTTGTTGTGTGTCGAGCACTGAGAAGGTTTGAACAGAGGCCTCCTTGTTGTGTGTCGAGCACTGAGAAGGTTTGAACAGAGGCCTCCTTGTTGTGTGTCGAGCACTGAGAAGGTTTGAACACAGGCCCTTGTTGTGTGTCGAGCACTGAGAAGGTTTGAACACAGGCCTTGTTGTGTGTCGAGCACTGAGAAGGTTTTGAACAGAGGCCTTGTTGTGTGTCGAGCACTGAGAAGGTTTGAACACAGGCCTCCTTGTTGTGTGTCGAGCACTGAGAAGGTTTGAACAGAGGCCTCCTTGTTGTGTGACGAGCACTGAGAAGGTTTGAACAGAGGCCTCCTTGTTGTGTGTCGAGCACTGAGAAGGTTTGAACAGAGGCCTCCTTGTTGTGTGACGAGCACTGAGAAGGTTTGAACAGAGGCCTTGTGTGTCGAGCACTGAGAAGGTTTGAACAGAGGCCTTGTTGTGTGTCGAGCACTGAGAAGGTTTGATCAGAGGCCTTGTTGTGTGTCGAGCACTGAGAAGGTTTGAACAGAGGCCTTGTTGTGTGTCGAGCACTGAGAAGGTTTGAACAGAGGCCTCCTTGTTGTGTGTCGAGCACTGAGAAGGTTTGAACAGAGGCCTCCTTGTTGTGTGTCGAGCACTGAGAAGGTTTGAACAGAGGCCTCCTTGTTGTGTGTCGAGCACTGAGAAGGTTTGAACAGAGGCCTCCTTGTTGTGTGTCGAGCACTGAGAAGGTTTGAACAGAGGCCTCCTTGTTGTGTGTCGAGCACTGAGAAGGTTTGAACAGAGGCCTCCTTGTTGTGTGTCGAGCACTGAGAAGGTTTGAACAGAGGCCTCCTTGTTGTGTGTCGAGCACTGAGAAGGTTTGAACAGAGGCCTTGTTGTGTGTCGAGCACTGAGAAGGTTTGAACAGCAGGCCTTGTTGTGTGTCGAGCACTGAGGAGGTTTGAACAGAGGCCTTGTTGTGTGTCGAGCACTGAGAAGGTTTGAACAGAGGCCTTGTTGTGTGTCGAGCACTGAGAAGGTTTGAACAGAGGCCTCCTTGTTGTGTGTCGAGCACTGAGAAGGTTTGAACAGAGGCCTTGTTGTGTGTCGAGCAGTGAGAAGGTTTGAACACAGGCCTCCTTGTTGTGTGTCGAGCACTGAGAAGGTTTGAACAGAGGCCTCCTTGTTGTGTGACGAGCACTGAGAAGGTTTGAACACAGGCCTCCTTGTTGTGTGTCGAGCACTGAGAAGGTTTGAACAGAGGCCTTGTTGTGTGTCGAGCACTGAGAAGGTTTGAACACAGGCCTCCTTGTTGTGTGTCGAGCACTGAGAAGGTTTGAACACAGGCCTCCTTGTTGTGTGTCGAGCACTGAGAAGGTTTGAACAGAGGCCTCCTTGTTGTGTGACGAGCACTGAGAAGGTTTGAACAGAGGCCTCCTTGTTGTGTGTCGAGCACTGAGAAGGTTTGAACAGAGGCCTTGTTGTGTGTCGAGCACTGAGAAGGTTTGAACACAGGCCTCCTTGTTGTGTGTCGAGCACTGAGAAGGTTTGAACAGAGGCCTCCTTGTTGTGTGTCGAGCACTGAGAAGGTTTGAACAGAGGCCTTGTTGTGTGTTGAGCACTGAGAAGGTTTGAACAGAGGCCTCCTTGTTGTGTGTCGAGCACTGAGAAGGTTTGAACAGAGGCCTCCTTGTTGTGTGACGAGCACTGAGAAGGTTTGAACAGAGGCCTCCTTGCTGTGTGTCGAGCACTGAGAAGGTTTGAACAGAGGCCTCCTTGTTGTGTGACGAGCACTGAGAAGGTTTGAACAGAGGCCTTGTTGTGTGTCGAGCACTGAGTAGGTTTGAACAGAGGCCTTGTTGTGTGTCGAGCACTGAGAAGGTTTGAACAGAGGCCTTGTTGTGTGTCGAGAACTGAGAAGGTTTGAACAGAGGCCTCCTTGTTGTGTGTCGAGAACTGAGAAGGTTTGAACAGAGGCCTCCTTGTTGTGTGTCGAGCACTGAGAAGGTTTGAACAGAGGCCTCCTTGTTGTGTGTCGAGCACTGAGAAGGTTTGAACAGAGGCCTCCTTGTTGTGTGTCGAGCACTGAGAAGGTTTGAACAGAGGCCTCCTTGTTGTGTGTCGAGCACTGAGAAGGTTTGAACAGAGGCCTCCTTGTTGTGTGTCGAGCACTGAGAAGGTTTGAACAGAGGCCTTGTTGTGTGTCGAGCACTGAGAAGGTTTGAACACAGGCCTTGTTGTGTGTCGAGCACTGAGAAGGTTTGAACAGAGGCCTTGTTGTGTGTCGAGCACTGAGAAGGTTTGAACAGAGGCCTCCTTGTTGTGTGTCGAGCACTGAGAAGGTTTGAACAGAAGCCTTGTTGTGTGTCGAGCACTGAGAAGGTTTGAACACAGGCCTCCTTGTTGTGTGTCGAGCACTGAGAAGGTTTGAACAGAGGCCTCCTTGTTGTGTGACGAGCACTGAGAAGGTTTGAACAGAGGCCTCCTTGTTGTGTGTCGAGCACTGAGAAGGTTTGAACAGAGGCCTTGTTGTGTGTCGAGCACTGAGAAGGTTTGAACACAGGCCTCCTTGTTGTGTGTCGAGCACTGAGAAGGTTTGAACAGAGGCCTCCTTGTTGTGTGACGAGCACTGAGAAGGTTTGAACAGAGGCCTCCTTGTTGTGTGTCGAGCACTGAGAAGGTTTGAACAGAGGCCTCCTTGTTGTGTGTCGAGCACTGAGAAGGTTTGAACAGAGGCCTTGTTGTGTGTCGAGCACTGAGAAGGTTTGAACACAGGCCTTGTTGTGTGTCGAGCACTGAGAAGGTTTGAACAGAGGCCTTGTTGTGTGTCGAGCACTGAGAAGGTTTGAACAGAGGCCTCCTTGTTGTGTGTCGAGCACTGAGAAGGTTTGAACAGAAGCCTTGTTGTGTGTCGAGCACTGAGAAGGTTTGAACACAGGCCTCCTTGTTGTGTGTCGAGCACTGAGAAGGTTTGAACAGATGCCTCCTTGTTGTGTGACGAGCACTGAGAAGGTTTGAACAGAGGCCTCCTTGTGTGTCGAGCACTGAGAAGGTTTGAACAGAGGCCTTGTTGTGTGTCGAGCACTGAGAAGGTTTGAACACAGGCCTCCTTGTTGTGTGTCGAGCACTGAGAAGGTTTGAACAGAGGCCTCCTTGTTGTGTGACGAGCACTGAGAAGGTTTGAACAGAGGCCTCCTTGTTGTGTGTCGAGAACTGAGAAGGTTTGAACAGAGGCCTCCTTGTTGTGTGACGAGCACTGAGGTTTGAACAGAGGCCTTGTTGTGTGTCGAGCACTGAGAAGGTTTGAACAGAGGCCTTGTTGTGTGTCGAGCATTGAGAAGGTTTGAACACAGGCCTCCTTGTTGTGTGTCGAGCACTGAGAAGGTTTGAACAGAGGCCTTGTTGTGTGTCGAGCATTGAGAAGGTTTGAACACAGGCCTCCTTGTTGTGTGTCGAGCACTGAGAAGGTTTGAACAGAGGCCTTGTTGTGTGTCGAGCACTGAGAAGGTTTGAACAGAGGCCTTGTTGTGTGTCGAGCACTGAGAAGGTTTGAACACAGGCCTTGTTGTGTGTCGAGCACTGAGAAGGTTTGAACAGAGGCCTTGTTGTGTGTCGAGCATTGAGAAGGTTTGAACAGAGGCCTTGTTGTGTGTCGAGCACTGAGAAGGTTTGAAAAGAGGCCTTGTTGTGTGTCGAGCACTGAGAAGGTTTGAACAGAGGCCTTGTTGTGTGTCGAGCACTGAGAAGGTTTGAACAGAGGCCTCCTTGTTGTGTGTCGAGCACTGAGAAGGTTTGAACAGAGGCATTGTTGTGTGTCGAGCACTGAGAAGGTTTGAACAGAGGCCTTGTTGTGTGTCGAGTACTGAGAAGGTTTGAACAGAGGCCTCCTTGTTGTGTGTCGAGCACTGAGAAGGTTGAACAGAGGCCTCCTTGTTGTGTGTCGAGCACTGAGAAGGTTTGAACAGAGGCCTTGTTGTGTGTCGAGCACTGAGAAGGTTTGAACAGAGGCCTTATTGTGTGACGAGCACTGAGAAGGTTTGAACAGAGGCCTTGTTGTGTGACGAGCACTGAGAAGGTTTGAACAGAGGCCTTGTTGTGTGTCGAGCACTGAGAAGGTTTGAACAGAGGCCTCCTTGTTGTGTGTCGAGCACTGAGAAGGTTTGAACAGAGGCCTTGTTGTGTGACGAGCACTGAGAAGGTTTGAACAGAGGCCTTGTTGTGTGACGAGCACTGAGAAGGTTTGAACAGAGGCCTTGTTGTGTGACGAGCACTGAGAAGGTTTGAACAGAGGCCTCTTTGTTGTGTGTCGAGCACTGAGAAGGTTTGAACAGAGGCCTCCTTGTTGTGTGTCGAGCACTGAGAAGGTTTGAACACAGGCCTTGTTGTGTGTCGAGCACTGAGAAGGTTTGAACAGAGGCCTTGTTGTGTGTCGAGCACTGAGAAGGTTTGAACACAGGCCTTGTTGTGTGTCGAGCACTGAGAAGGTTTGAACACAGGCCTCCTTGTTGTGTGTCGAGCACTGAGAAGGTTTGAACACAGGCCTCCTTGTTGTGTGTCGAGCACTGAGAAGGTTTGAACAGAGGCCTTGTTGTGTGTCGAGCACTGAGAAGGTTTGAACACAGCCTTGTTGTGTGTCGAGCACTGAGAAGGTTTGAACAGAGGCCTTGTTGTGTGTCGAGCACTGAGAAGGTTTGAACAGAGGCCTCCTTGTTGTGTGTCGAGCACTGAGAAGGTTTGAACACAGGCCTCCTTGTTGTGTGTCGAGCACTGAGAAGGTTTGAACAGAGGCCTTGTTGTGTGTCGAGCACTGAGAAGGTTTGAACAGAGGCCTCCTTGTTGTGTGTCGAGCACTGAGGTTTGAACAGAGGCCTCCTTGTTGTGTGTCGAGCACTGAGAAGGTTTGAACAGAGGCCTCCTTGTTGTGTGTCGAGCACTGAGAAGGTTTGAACAGAGGCCTCCTTGTTGTGTGTCGAGCACTGAGAAGGTTTGAACAGAGGCCTCCTTGTTGTGTGTCGAGCACTGAGGTTTGAACAGAGGCCTTGTTGTGTGTCGAGCACTGAGAAGGTTTGAACAGAGGCCTTGTTGTGTGTCGAGCACTGAGAAGGTTTGAACAGAGGCCTTGTTGTGTGTCCAGCACTGAGAAGGTTTGAACAGAGGCCTCCTTGTTGTGTGTCGAGCACTGAGAAGGTTTGAACACAGGCCTTGTTGTGTGTCGAGCACTGAGAAGGTTTGAACAGAGGCCTTGTTGTGTGTCGAGCACTGAGAAGGTTTGAACAGAGGCCTTGTTGTGTGTCGAGCACTGAGAAGGTTTGAACAGAGGCCTTGTTGTGTGTCGAGCACTGAGAAGGTTTGAACAGAGGCCTTGTTGTGTGTCGAGCACTGAGAAGGTTTGAACACAGGCCTCGTTGTGTGTCGAGCACTGAGAAGGTTTGAACAGAGGCCTTGTTGTGTGTCGAGCATTGAGAAGGTTTGAACAGAGGCCTTGTTGTGTGTCGAGCACTGAGAAGGTTTGAACAGAGGCCTCCTTGTTGTGTGTCGAGCACTGAGAAGGTTTGAACAGAGGCCTTGTTGTGTGTCGAGCACTGAAAAGGTTTGAACAGAGGCCTCCTTGTTGTGTGTCGAGCACTGAGAATGTTTGAACAGAGGCCTCCTTGTTGTGTGTCGAGCACTGAGAAGGTTTGAACACAGGCCTCCTTGTTGTGTGTCGAGCACTGAGAAGGTTTGAACAGAGGCCTCCTTGTTGTGTGTCGAGCACTGAGGTTTGAACAGAGGCCTTGTTGTGTGTCGAGCACTGAGAAGGTTTGAACAGAGGCCTTGTTGTGTGTCGAGCACTGAGAAGGTTTGAACAGAGGCCTTGTTGTGTGTCGAGCACTGAGGTTTGAACAGAGGCCTTGTTGTGTGTCGAGCACTGAGAAGGTTTGAACACAGGCCTCCTTGTTGTGTGTCGAGCACTGAGAAGGTTTGAACACAGGCCTCCTTGTTGTGTGTCGAGCACTGAGAAGGTTTGAACAGAGGCCTTGTTGTGTGTCGAGCACTGAGGTTTGAACAGAGGCCTTGTTGTGTGTCGAGCACTGAGAAGGT
This sequence comes from Babylonia areolata, assembly GCF_041734735.1. Classification (NCBI taxonomy): domain Eukaryota; kingdom Metazoa; phylum Mollusca; class Gastropoda; order Neogastropoda; family Buccinidae; genus Babylonia; species Babylonia areolata. The sequence goes on from NC_134896.1 coordinate 56,974,544, forward strand.
TTGAACAGAGGCCTTGTTGTGTGTCGAGTACTGAGAAGGTTTGAACAGAGGCCTCCTTGTTGTGTGTCGAGCACTGAGAAGGTTTGAACAGAGGCCTCCTTGTTGTGTGACGAGCACTGAGAAGGTTTGAACAGAGGCCTTGTTGTGTGTCGAGCACTGAGTAGGTTTGAACAGAGGCCTTGTTGTGTGTCGAGCACTGAGAAGGTTTGAACAGAGGCCTTGTTGTGTGTCGAGAACTGAGAAGGTTTGAACACAGGCCTCCTTGTTGTGTGTCGAGCACTGAGAAGGTTTGAACACAGGCCTCCTTGTTGTGTGTCGAGCACTGAGAAGGTTTGAACAGAGGCCTCCTTGTTGTGTGTCGAGCACTGAGAAGGTTTGAACAGAGGTCTCCTTGTTGTGTGTCGAGCACTGAGAAGGTTTGAACAGAGGCCTCCTTGTTGTGTGTCGAGCACTGAGAAGGTTTGAACAGAGGCCTCCTTGTTGTGTGTCGAGCACTGAGAAGGTTTGAACAGAGGCCTCCTTGTTGTGTGTCGAGCACTGAGAAGGTTTGAACAGAGGCCTTGTTGTGTGTCGAGCACTGAGAAGGTTTGAACACAGGCCTTGTTGTGTGTCGAGCACTGAGAAGGTTTGAACAGAGGCCTTGTTGTGTGTCGAGCACTGAGAAGGTTTGAACAGAGGCCTTGTTGTGTGTCGAGCAATGAGAAGGTTTGAACAGAGGCCTCCTTGTTGTGTGTCGAGCACTGAGAAGGTTTGAACACAGGCCTCCTTGTTGTGTGTCGAGCACTGAGAAGGTTTGAACAGAGGCCTCCTTGTTGTGTGACGAGCACTGAGAAGGTTTGAACAGAGGCCTCCTTGTTGTGTGTCGAGCACTGAGAAGGTTTGAACAGAGGCCTTGTTGTGTGTCGAGCACTGAGAAGGTTTGAACACAGGCCTCCTTGTTGTGTGTCGAGCACTGAGAAGGTTTGAACAGAGGCCTCCTTGTTGTGTGACGAGCACTGAGAAGGTTTGAACAGAGGCCTCCTTGTTGTGTGTCGAGCACTGAGAAGGTTTGAACAGAGGCCTCCTTGTTGTGTGTCGAGCACTGAGAAGGTTTGAACAGAGGCCTTGTTGTGTGTCGAGCACTGAGAAGGTTTGAACAGAGGCCTTGTTGTGTGTCGAGCACTGAGAAGGTTTGAACACAGGCCTTGTTGTGTGTCGAGCACTGAGAAGGTTTGAACAGAGGCCTTGTTGTGTGTCGAGCACTGAGAAGGTTTGAACAGAGGCCTCCTTGTTGTGTGTCGAGCACTGAGAAGGTTTGAACACAGGCCTCCTTGTTGTGTGTCGAGCACTGAGAAGGTTTGAACAGATGCCTCCTTGTTGTGTGACGAGCACTGAGAAGGTTTGAACAGAGGCCTCCTTGTGTGTCGAGCACTGAGAAGGTTTGAACAGAGGCCTTTTTGTGTGTCGAGCACTGAAAAGGTTTGAACACAGGCCTCCTTGTTGTGTGTCGAGCACTGAGAAGGTTTGAACAGAGGCCTCCTTGTTGTGTGACGAGCACTGAGAAGGTTTGAACAGAGGCCTCCTTGTTGTGTGTCGAGAACTGAGAAGGTTTGAACAGAGGCCTCCTTGTTGTGTGACGAGCACTGAGGTTTGAACAGAGGCCTTGTTGTGTGTCGAGCACTGAGAAGGTTTGAACAGAGGCCTTGTTGTGTGTCGAGCACTGAGAAGGTTTGAACAGAGGCCTTGTTGTGTGTCGAGCACTGAGAAGGTTTGAACAGAGGCCTTGTTGTGTGTCGAGCACTGAGAAGGTTTGAACACAGGCCTCCTTGTTGTGTGTCGAGCACTGAGAAGGTTTGAACACAGGCCTCCTTGTTGTGTGTCGAGCACTGAGAAGGTTTGAACAGAGGCCTTGCTGTGTGTCGAGCACTGAGAAGGTTTGAACAGAGGCCTTGTTGTGTGTCGAGCACTGAGAAGGTTTGAACAGAGGCCTTGTTGTGTGTCGAGCATTGAGAAGGTTTGAACACAGGCCTCCTTGTTGTGTGTCGAGCACTGAGAAGGTTTGAACAGAGGCCTTGTTGTGTGTCGAGCATTGAGAAGGTTTGAACACAGGCCTCCTTGTTGTGTGTCGAGCACTGAGAAGGTTTGAACAGAGGCCTTGTTGTGTGTCGAGCACTGAGAAGGTTTGAACAGAGGCCTTGTTGTGTGTCGAGCACTGAGAAGGTTTGAACACAGGCCTTGTTGTGTGTCGAGCACTGAGAAGGTTTGAACACAGGCCTTGTTGTGTGTCGAGCACTGAGAAGGTTTGAACAGAGGCCTTGTTGTGTGTCGAGCACTGAGAAGGTTTGAACAGAGGCCTTGTTGTGTGTCGAGCACTGAGAAGGTTTGAACAGAGGCCTTGTTGTGTGTCGAGCACTGAGAAGGTTTGAACAGAGGCCTTGTTGTGTGTCGAGCACTGAGAAGGTTTGAACAGAGGCCTCCTTGTTGTGTGTCGAGCACTGAGAAGGTTTGAACAGAGGCCTTGTTGTGTGTCGAGCACTGAGAAGGTTTGAACAGAGGCCTTGTTGTGTGTCGAGTACTGAGAAGGTTTGAACAGAGGCCTCCTTGTTGTGTGTCGAGCACTGAGAAGGTTTGAACAGAGGCCTCCTTGTTGTGTGTCGAGCACTGAGAAGGTTTGAACAGAGGCCTTGTTGTGTGTCGAGCACTGAGAAGGTTTGAACAGAGGCCTTATTGTGTGACGAGCACTGAGAAGGTTTGAACAGAGGCCTTGTTGTGTGACGAGCACTGAGAAGGTTTGAACAGAGGCCTTGTTGTGTGTCGAGCACTGAGAAGGTTTGAACAGAGGCCTCCTTGTTGTGTGTCGAGCACTGAGAAGGTTTGAACAGAGGCCTTGTTGTGTGACGAGCACTGAGAAGGTTTGAACAGAGGCCTCTTTGTTGTGTGTCGAGCACTGAGAAGGTTTGAACAGAGGCCTCCTTGTTGTGTGTCGAGCACTGAGAAGGTTTGAACAGAGGCCTTGTTGTGTGTCGAGCACTGAGAAGGTTTGAACAGAGGCCTTGTTGTGTGTCGAGCACTGAGAAGGTTTGAACAGAGGCCTCCTTGTTGTGTGTCGAGCACTGAGGTTTGAACAGAGGCCTCCTTGTTGTGTGTCGAGCACTGAGAAGGTTTGAACAGAGGCCTCCTTGTTGTGTGTCGAGCACTGAGAAGGTTTGAACAGAGGCCTCCTTGTTGTGTGTCGAGCACTGAGAAGGTTTGAACAGAGGCCTCCTTGTTGTGTGTCGAGCACTGAGGTTTGAACAGAGGCCTTGTTTTGTGTCGAGCACTGAGAAGGTTTGAACAGAGGCCTTGTTGTGTGTCGAGCACTGAGAAGGTTTGAACAGAGGCCTTGTTGTGTGTCGAGCACTGAGAAGGTTTGAACAGAGGCCTTTTTGTGTGTCGAGCACTGAGAAGGTTTGAACACAGGCCTCCTTGTTGTGTGTCGAGCACTGAGAAGGTTTGAACAGAGGCCTTGTTGTGTGTCGAGCACTGAGGTTTGAACAGAGGCCTTGTTGTGTGTCGAGCACTGAGGTTTGAACAGAGGCCTTGTTGTGTGTCGAGCACTGAGAAGGTTTGAACAGAGGCCTCCTTGTTGTGTGTCGAGCACTGAGGTTTGAACAGAGGCCTTGTTGTGTGTCGAGCACTGAGGTTTGAACAGAGGCCTTGTTGTGTGTCGAGCACTGAGAAGGTTTGAACAGAGGCCTCCTTGTTGTGTGTCGAGCACTGAGAAGGTTTGAACAGAGGCCTCCTTGTTGTGTGTCGAGCACTGAGGTTTGAACAGAGGCCTTGTTGTGTGTCGAGCACTGAGAAGGTTTGAACAGAGGCCTCCTTGTTGTGTGTCGAGCACTGAGGTTTGAACAGAGGCCTTGTTGTGTGTCGAGCACTGAGAAGGTTTGAACAGAGGCCTCCTTGTTGTGTGTCGAGCACTGAGAAGGTTTGAACAGAGGCCTCCTTGTTGTGTGTCGAGCACTGAGAAGGTTTGAACAGAGGCCTCCTTGTTGTGTGTCGAGCACTGAGAAGGTTTGAACACAGGCCTTGTTGTGTGTCGAGCACTGAGAAGGTTTGAACAGAGGCCTTGTTGTGTGTCGAGCACTGAGAAGGTTTGAACAGAGGCCTTGTTGTGTGTCGAGCACTGAGAAGGTTTGAACAGAGGCCTTGTTGTGTGTCGAGCACTGAGAAGGTTTGAACAGAGGCCTTGTTGTGTGTCGAGCACTGAGAAGGTTTGAACACAGGCCTTGTTGTGTGTCGAGCACTGAGAAGGTTTGAACAGAGGCCTTGTTGTGTGTCGAGCATTGAGAAGGTTTGAACAGAGGCCTTGTTGTGTGTCGAGCACTGAGAAGGTTTGAACAGAGGCCTCCTTGTTGTGTGTCGAGCACTGAGAAGGTTTGAACAGAGGCCTTGTTGTGTGTCGAGCACTGAAAAGGTTTGAACAGAGGCCTCCTTGTTGTGTGTCGAGCACTGAGAATGTTTGAACAGAGGCCTCCTTGTTGTGTGTCGAGCACTGAGAAGGTTTGAACACAGGCCTCCTTGTTGTGTGTCGAGCACTGAGAAGGTTTGAACAGAGGCCTCCTTGTTGTGTGTCGAGCACTGAGGTTTGAACAGAGGCCTTGTTGTGTGTCGAGCACTGAGAAGGTTTGAACAGAGGCCTTGTTGTGTGTCGAGCACTGAGAAGGTTTGAACAGAGGCCTTGTTGTGTGTCGAGCACTGAGAAGGTTTGAACAGAGGCCTTGTTGTGTGTCGAGCACTGAGAAGGTTTGAACACAGGCCTCCTTGTTGTGTGTCGAGCACTGAGAAGGTTTGAACAGAGGCCTTGTTGTGTGTCGAGCACTGAGAAGGTTTGAACACAGGCCTTGTTGTGTGTCGAGCACTGAGAAGGTTTGAACACAGGCCTCCTTGTTGTGTGTCGAGCACTGAGGTTTGAACAGAGGCCTCCTTGTTGTGTGTCGAGCACTGAGAAGGTTTGAACAAAGGCCTTGTTGTGTGTCGAGCACTGAGGTTTGAACAGAGGCCTTGTTGTGTGTCGAGCACTGAGAAGGTTTGAACAGAGGCCTTGTTGTGTGTCGAGCACTGAGAAGGTTTGAACACAGGCCTCCTTGTTGTGTGTCGAGCACTGAGGTTTGAACAGAGGCCTTGTTGTGTGTCGAGCACTGAGAAGGTTTGAACACAGGCCTCCTTGTTGTGTGTCGAGCACTGAGGTTTGAACACAGGCCGTGCTTTCTTTACAGGCTGTGTGCGCTTCACTGTCATCTCCATCAGTCCTGTTTTTTCCAGTCTCTAAGAGAGTGTCTAGGGCTTCTTCTTCTTCTTCTTCTTCTCCTCCTCCTCCTCCTCTTCCTCCTTCTTCTTCTCCTCCTCCTTCTCCTTCTTCTCCTCCTCCTCCTCCTTCTTCTCCTCCTCCTCTTCCTCCTTCTTCTCCTCCTCCTTCTTCTCCTCCTACTCCTCCTCCTCCTTCTCCTTCTTCTTCTGCTCCTCCTCCTGCT
>NC_134896.1:56997535-57002535 GCF_041734735.1 Babylonia areolata
CCTAAAAAGAACACAGCGCTCATAAAGACGTATAAACGTGCATGGAAAATAACAAGTGAAAATGGGGGAAATTACGGGAGACTGGAGCCCCCACAAAATGCTAACAGAATAAACACCAGAGACAGCAGGGGGCTGGAAGCCTCACAAACAGAAATAAAGAAGAAAAGTAATGCAGTATGTTCCTGTTTATCGCCCCGATTCTTGATTTATTTTGATTAGCTAAACACACACACACACACACACACGCACACACACACACACACACACACACACACAACACACAACACACACACACACACACACACACACACACACAAAAGAATGCAAAAGGATCAACACACAAATAAACGATTAAACATCTACTGTTCAGAAGTGTACCAAAACCACACACGCACGCACGCACGCACGCACGCACGCACAAAAGAATACAAAAACGATAAACACACAAATAAACGATTAAACATCAGTCTACCGTTGAGAAGTGCACCAAAACGCCACGGAAAGGCTGTGGACCTTGACTGTTCAGAACCAAACAAAAGATGGCACAGCTTTTAGGGCGTCCTGGTGGAGTCACCGAGATGTCTTGAAAAGGTATGATTAAAAAAAAAAAGCAACAACAATAAAGAAAAAAAAACGACCAAAAACAAGACCAAAAAACAACAACAAACAATAAAAGAACAATCTGGAGGGACGATTTCATCAAAACTAAAACAAACACACCCCAAGTTTATAAGCTGATAATGTAACGTTCTTTGTGAACCCCCTTTTTTTCTGAACTCAAGGTAAGAAGGGGCCCAGATCCACTCAAACACCCGTCACTGGAAGCCTCTTCGGTCCGATGTTGGCGATATATAGACACATTGTTGACGGCGATGTGTACACCTCCTCTGACACAGCAGAGAGAGTTTATTTGCGGAAGAGAGTAGACCGCTCTGAATGACACGCGAAGGCAGCGTGTGTTTATGACCATGAGATAAAACTGCAAGGGGGTGAGAACACTGCAAGGGGTGTTTAACGCGCGTAAACAAAAGCCAGGGTAATAAGGGGGGGGGGGGAACTCGGGTGTGATAAAGATGGGGAGTTGTCTGACGTGACCGTCTCCGTCATGGTGGTGATGGAGTCGCCTGGCTGGAGGCGTGGTGGTTGGTGGTTTTTGGGAACTGTGAGAAATGGGATGCCAGTGCTGGCGACAGGAAGTGAGTCTCTGGATAAAAAAAACAAAACAAAACCAAAAAAAAACAAAACAAAACAAACCCAAACAAACAAAAAATACATATAAAATAAAATAAAATAGAATAAAGAAGGCTTTGCAATGCATGCGGAGGAACTTTACTTCTAACTCGAAGACAAAAGTATTTGTATTTGTATTTCTTTTTATCACGACAGATTTCTCTGTGTGAAATTCTGGCTGTTCTCCTCAGGGAGAGCGCGTCGCTACACTACAGCGCCACCTTTTTTTTTCTTTTTTTTTTCCCTGCGGGCAGTTTTATTTTGTTTTTCCTGTCGAAGTAGATTTTTCTATAGAATTTTGCCAGGAACAACCCTTTTGTTGCCGTGGGTTCTTTTACGTGCGCTAAGTGCATGCTGCACACGGGACCTCGATTTATCGTCTCATCTGAATGACTAGCGTCCAGACCACCACTCAAGGTCTAGTGGAGGGGGAGAAGACATCGGCGGCTGAGCCGTGAATCGAACCAGCGCGCTCAGATTCTCTCGCTTCCTAGGCGGACGCTTACCTCTAGGCCATCACTCCACAAAGTGGTACTTGCTTGCATAGTTCGATACATTCCGCTTCCCCGAGTTTGACTGGGAAATATATATACTGAGCGTCTCGTCATTCGGATGAGACGATAAACCGAGGCCCTATGTGAAGTACACCCTCGGCACACTGGAAAAGAACCCACGGCAAGAAAAAGGGTTAGTCCAGCAACATCCTGTAGAAGAAATGCACTTTGACAGGTACACGAACATAATAATGGTGTATGCTCTCAAGTCCTGACTGAGCGCGTTGGGGTGTGCTGCTCTGATCGGGTCATGCATGTGCTTTGGCAGAGGTGGTGCAGTGCATGATTATGATGAATTAGTCCCACTGCAGTAACGCCTCTTTGAGAAACTGACACTGAAACTGAAGCATTCTGAACCTAAAGACCCGTGCCTTGTCAGTTTCCCCAGTGCCTGTGTTTTTGGGAAGGATTATCGTCGCTGCGCAGAATCGCGGTGTGAAAATATTATTCAGTGGGGGGAAGTGTTAGCGGGTGCGACATATGATACACGTTTACCGCTGAGCTTATTATTGTCTGTAAGTGGGGGTGCAGGCGATTGTTGTTGTAAAGCCTCTGTCTCTGTCTCTCTCTGTGTCTCTCTCTCTCTCTCTGTCTCTCTCTCTCTCTGTGTCTCTCTCCGTGTCTCTGTGACTCTGTCTCTGTTTCTGTCTGTATGTCTCTCTGTCTCTGTCTCTGCCTGTCTGTCTATCTCTGTCTGGCTCTGTCATTGTCTCTGTCTCTGCCTGTCTGTCTGTCTCTGTCTCTGTCTGTCTCTCTGTGGGTCTGGGTCTGTCTGGGTCTCTCCCTCTGTATGAATGTCTGTCTGTCTGTCTGTCTGTCTGTCTGCCTGTCTTTCTCTGGGAGAATAGGCAATGCCTGAAATCTCAATCCTTGAATAAAAACGTTTTGAATTCTGAGTTCTCTTTTCATTTTATTTCTTTCTCCACCTCTAGTGTGTTAATCGGTTGTTTGTATTGTTGATTAGGTAATAACAGTATAAGTCTACTCATTAAAAATTGTGAATGGTCTGTGTGATCAACGGTTTCTTCACTACAATTGGAATTCATTTACAGATAAGGTATTTGTAGTGAAAGACTAGGACTCTCAAACTCGGAGGCAAGGTTGCACTGGCATTTAGTGCTGCAGCCTTGGGGGCTAGTTGGCCTTTTGGGAACCATCCCAACACCGACTGTCCTCAAACCATCTTGACCGAGAGAGTGGGGCTGTAACTTGGGGCAGGACACTCTCCACGTTTATCAAATTCTAACCCAGGTAGTCAGATCAGCAGATGCCTTCTCTGCTACCATCAGTGATGGTTTCAGTCCGGCACGACTGATTATCATGCTTGCATCCACAGTAGATTTCCTGTTGCTCTCCAATGTGGACTTCCGATCACTCATGCAAGATCGCGCAAGTCGGAGTGTTTGTGTGCAGCAGTCGTTTTATGCTGAACCATTTTCGAGCGCACGTGTTTAAATGAGAGAGAGAGGGAAGAGGACTCTCTCTCGCATGCTATGCAAGTGTGCGTCTCACAAAAACAACAAACTTTGAAGACTGAATCAGAGACATGGAGACATTGTTTCTCTCCCCTTTAACTTTGAAGACTGAATCAGAGACATGGAGACACTGTTTCTCTCCCCTTGCACCAGATGAAGTCCTGCTGAAGGAAACAGAGTGACGGGCAGGTGTTTGTGCAGACAACAACACTGTCTGGGCCTCAACAACCAAAATGCTGGACTGAGCTGACAGTTTGTGCTGGAGAATCTGAACCACCTTCTGTGTGTGTGTGTGTGTGTGTGTGTGTGTGTGTGTGTGTGTGTGTGGAGGGAGAGAGAGAGAGAGAGAGAGAGAGAGAGAGAGAGAGAGAGAGAGAGTCGGTGCTTGTGCCTCTGCTGGTGTCTACTTGTGCAGACGTGAATGTGAGTGTATGCGTGTGTTGTGTGTTGTGCACGTACTCAATATGAATTTGAACTGCCTGACAATGTCTTATGTGAGTGACTAATTTGGTTTTGTTTGTTTGTTTGTTTACTCAGAGAGACAGCGACTGAGAAAGGGGTAGACATAAGCACACACACACACACACACACTCGCACACACACACACACACTCACACACACACACACAGCTCCAATGGCCACCTGTCTTTCCCGGCTTCAAAGAGAGAGACAGGGGGTGGGGGAGGGAGAGAAGGGAAAAGGGAAGAATGAGAGGTGGAGGAAGAGAGGGGGGGGAGGGGAGAGTGGGAGAGGGAGAAGAGAGAAAGGGGGGGGGGAGATAGAGGAGAGAGATGGAAAAAGAGACTGAAAGGGCAGAGAGAGAGAGAGGATAAAGAGAGAAAGGGCATAGAGAGAGAGAGAGAGAGAGAGAGAGAGAGAGAGAGAGAGAAGGATACCCAAAACACAGAATGCACGTGGTCAAGACACCAACCCACGTGATACTTACCCCGTGATGTAAACCGAAAAGTACCCCTCCCGGCATCCACACAGGTCCCCAAACCGGACGTCAAAAAAGGCGATTGCTCGCCCCCAACACCCACCCCTCACACCCACCCCCCACACCCACCCACCCACACCCACCACCACCACCACCACCACCCTTCCCTCAACCCCCACACCCACCACCACCACCACCATCACCCTTCCCTCAACTCCCACCCCACACACCCACCACCACCACCACCCTTCCCTCAACCCCCACCCCCCACACCCACCACCACCGCCATCACCCTTCCCTCAACTCCCACCCCACACACCCACACCCACCACCACCACCACCCTTCCTTCAACCCCCACCCCACACACCCACCACCACCACCACCCTTCCTTCAACCCCCACCCCACACACCCACCACCACCACCACCCTTCCCTCAACTCCCACCCCACACACCCACACCCACCACCACCACCACCCTTCCCTCAACCCCCACCCCACACACCCACCACCACCACCACCCTTCCTTCAACCCCCACCCCACACACCCACCACCACCACCACCCTTCCCTCAACTCCCACCCCACACACCCACACCCACCACCACCACCACCCTTCCTTCAACCCCCACCCCACACACCCACCACCACCACCACCCTTCCTTCAACCCCCAACCCACACACCCACCACCACCACCACCCTTCCCTCAACTCCCACCCCACACACCCACCACCACCACCACCACCACCCTTCCCTCAACCCCCACCCCACACACCCACCACCACCACCACCCTTCCCTCAACCCC
>NC_134896.1:57007535-57017535 GCF_041734735.1 Babylonia areolata
GATTTTCTTTTTAATGTACAGTCTTGGGTTTTTTGTTGTTGTTATTTTGGCATTGTTTTCTTTTGCTTTGCTGTCCCGTCATTTCATGGTTGTTAATTATCTGTGTGTGTGTGTGTGTGTGTGTGTGTGTGTGTGTGTGTGTGTGTGTGTGTGTGTGTCCAGGGGCAGGGGGGAGTGTTTGTGTGTGTATTTACACGTCTGTGTGAGATAGACCTTGAGTGATGGTGTAGGTCTTGGTAACAGCGTTTTTTGATGAGACGACAAACCCGAGGCCTTATTTTCAGTATGCATTTTGCGCACGTAAGATACCCCGCGGCAACAACAAGAGGGTTTTCCCTCATGCGAAAGAGAAATCCGGTTGGATAGATAGAAGAGACACAAACCAAATGCACTTGCCGACAGAGAAAAGAAGAGGAAGAAAGGTATTGGTGGCGCTGTACTGTGGCGATACTCGATCACAACACAACACAGCACAGCACAGCACAGCACAGCACAGCACAGCACAGCACAGCACAGCACAGCACAGCACAGCACAGCACAACACAACACAACACAACACAACACAACACAACACAACACAACACAACACAACACAACACAACACAACACAACACAGCACAGCACAGCACAGCACAGCACAGCACAGCACAGCACAGCACAGCACAGCACAGCACAGCACAGCACAGCACAGCACAGCACAGCACAGCACAGCACAGCACAGCACAGCACAGCACAGCACAGCACAGCACAGCACAGCACAATAAATACAACACAACACAACACAATACAATACTGTGCAATGCAATGCAGTGCAATACAGTACAACACATTACAATACGAGACAGTACAATACTTTGCAATGTAATACAATACCATACAATACAACGTACCCCACAAAACACATCCACACCCATACCTCAGTCTTCAGACTCGCAGCACAGACACTGAATAAGGAGTCAAAACGGTTCCATGGTAACCCCCAACTTTATTTTCTGTGTAAAGTTTAAAGCTTTGTCATGCCAACCATTCTTCATCAGAGGCAAATCACCCCCTGGGCCCAAGAAGTACATAGCACTGCCCTGCCCAGGGAGTACATAGCACTGCCCTGCCCAAGAAGTACATAGCACTGCCCTGCCCAAGGAGTACATAGCACTGCCCTGCCCAGGGAGTACATAGCACTGCCCTGCCCAAGAAGTACATAGCACTGCCCTGCCCAAGAAGTACATAGCACTGCCCTGCCCAAGAAGTACATAGCACTGCCCTGCCCAAGGAGTACATAGCACTGCCCTGCCCAAGGAGTACATAGCACTGCCCTGCCCAGGGAGTACATAGCACTGCCCTGCCCAGGGAGTACATAGCACTGCCCTGCCCAAGGAGTACATAGCACTGCCCTGCCCAGGGAGTACATAGCACTGCCCTGCCCAAGAAGTACATAGCACTGCCCTGCCCAAGGAGTACATAGCACTGCCCTGCCCAGGGAGTACATAGCACTGCCCTGCCCAAGGAGTACATAGCACTGCCCTGCCCAAGGAGTACATAGCACTGCCCTGCCCAAGGAGTACATAGCACTGCCCTGCCCAAGAAGTACATAGCACTGCCCTGCCCAAGGAGTACATAGCACTGCCCTGCCCAAGGAGTACATAGCACTGCCCTGCCCAAGGAGTACATAGCACTGCCCTGCCCAAGAAAGCCGAAACTGGAAGAAATGGAATGGCAGCACAAGGAGACAGAGAACACTCCGACAGAGAAGAAGAAAAAAAGAAGAAAGAAAAAGAACCACACCCACAAAACGGAACAGGACTGAGACTCATGGAACACTACAATAATACTGTTAGGAGTTTTTCAGTAGTTAAGTTGTCGTTGCTGTGTTGGTTGGTTGGCTTTTTCTTCAAAATTCCACGTAGTCATCTTCTCTATTTCTTTCAGAGGTCTTCATTCAATCTGCTTTTGTCGACAAAAATAAAAAAAAGAAAGTAAGTAAAAGAAATTAAGGCATACATTGATGGTTAATTTGGGTTAGGAAATAGCCGTGTTTCTGCTGTTGTTTCTTTGCGTGGATGAACGAAGAGCAGAGACTTGAGCATGATGTTGACTAGAGACGTTTTGGTGCATGGTAGGCAGCTAAGTGATGGACAGCTTACTTGTGTCATTGGGAAACATTCATCATCTTTAACACGCCTTAAACATCGCATTGTTTGTGCATCAATACAAGATATAGTTGTTCATTCATGTATGTACATGCTTCCTTCACACCCAGTTATAAATCCAGAGCAAATAGATACAATAGCGATTAAAGATGAAGTATCATTTGTAACAGCTGCTTATGTTGTACTTTTTCATCACTCATTTTCTTCAGAAGTCCAGACACTTTTCTTTTTCATCAGGTACAGAATTATGGGATTTGATTTTGTTTTTTTATTCTTTTTTTTCTTTTTTATTTTAACCATTGCGAACAGCCACACATTCTTCTGCAACGACTTCAGTAAAACCCTTCACAGTTTTCAGTCTTCAACTACAAAGTGTGTGTCCCAGAGCAAAGAACCGTCAATCCCTACATTGTTAGCCTTGTTGTGTTGTTTTTGTTTGTTTGTTTGTTTTTCAGCGGACTTACAAGAACTTGCCCAGTCCATTGTAGCCATAGCCAAAGCTCTTGGCGGGATAGCCGCCGTAAGCACCATTATAGCCATAGCCAAAGCCCTTGGCGGGATAGCCGCCGTAGGCGCCGTTGTAGCCGCCGTAGGCAGGGTAGCCGTAGGCACCGTTGTAGCCGCCGTAAGCAGGGTATCCGCCGTAAGCAGGGTAGCCGAAAGCCACACCCGCCCTGGGGGCAGCGACGACAGTGCCGTAGTTCGCAGCACCGGAAGCAGCGGCCTTGGCGGCGTCCCTGTCCCAGGCCTGGGCGTTCTGTGCACGTGCATCAGAGGCCTGGCGGGCCTGGGAGTTCTTCCACAGAGCGTCGTTCCGGCCCTGGCGCTGGGCGGCGTCGTTGGCTCTGGCGGCGGTGTTGGCGTTCTGCCAGCCGGCGGCGTCCTTCTTCCAGTCAGCCTGCTGGGCGTTCTTGGCGGCAGCGGCCTGTCGGGCGGCCCAGGCGTTGTTGCCGTTGGCGTCGGCGGCGTTGCGCCACTGGTTGGCGTTGGAAGCCTGGGCCCAGTCCTTCTTGGCGGCCGTGTCGTATCCGAAGGCGTCATCGGAGTTCTTCTGGTCGAAGTTGAGTCGCTCCCAGTCGTCCCCGCCGCGACGCTTGTTGTTGAACCACTTCTTGTACACCTTCTTGTTCTGGTCGCGGTCGCTCAGACGCTTTCTCTCCGCCTCCTTCTTCCACAGGTCCTCGTCAAAGACAGACTTGGCCTGGTCGGCGTTCCAGGCGTTGGCGGAGGCGGCGGAGGCGGCGTCGGCCTTGTTGGCGGCCTGAGCTCCCTGTCGGGCCCAGTCGGAAGCCCCGCTGTCGGTGGCGGCCTTCTTGGCGTTGCGGTCGAAGCCCCGGTTACGGTCGCTGAGCCACTGGTCACGGTTGAAGGCGGCCTTGGTCTGGTCAGCAGTGGCGGCGTCGTCCCACTGTCGGAGTCCTGCCTTGGAGTTCTGGTCCCATGCCTGGGACGCCTCAGCGCCTTTGCCGTAGCCAGCGTAGGGAGCGTAGTAGCCGGGCCTGGGAGCGTAATCTCCCACTGCGGCCAGACCGTAACCGTAGGGGTTGGCGTAGGCGTTCTTGCCGTAGCCGTAGGGGTTGACGTAGGCGTTCTTGCCGTAGCCGTAAGGGTTGACGTAGGCGTTCTTGCCGTAGCCGTAAGGGTTGGCGTAGGCGTTCTTGCCGTAGCCGTAGGGGTTGACGTAGGCGTTCTTGCCGTAGCCGTAGGGGTTGACGTAGGCGTTCTTGCCGTAGCCGTAGGGGTTGACGTAAGCGTTCTTGCCGTAGCCGTAGGGGTTGACGTAGGCGTTCTTGCCGTAGCCGTAGGGGCTGGAGTACAGGGCCTTGCCGTAGCCATTGTCACGCTTGTAGTTGCCGTCAGCAGTGGCCAGGTCGTTGTAGACGTCACTGGCAGCACGGCGGGCGTTGGACCACAGGCGGTTGGCTCCCTGGCTCTGGTCCACCTTGTTGGCCCAGTCCTTGTCGCGGCCGTTGGAGCTGGCGGCGCTGGCGGCGTCCCTGTTGAATTTGTCCCAGCTGGAGGAGGCGGCGGCGGCGTTCTGGCCCCAGGCGGACTTCTGGTCGGCTCTGGCCGCGTCGGCGGCGGAGGCCCAGGCGGCGTCCTTGTCCACGTTGCGGTCGTAGCTGGCGGCGCGGTCTCTGAAGTCGTCCAGGGCGCGGGAGTTGCTGCTCTCCGCCGCCTCGAAACCGCCGTCGTCCGAGTCTCGCAGGTCGAAGCTCTTGTCGTAGGCGTAGTCAACGGCATCGTTGTTGCGGCGGCCCTGGTACCACTGGTTGTTCTGGGCCCACATCTGGTCCCTCAGGGCTTTGTCGGCGTCGGCGCCGTCGGCCCAGCGGTTGGCAGCATAGCCTGACTGAGCGGCCTTGTCGGCGGCGCTGCTGGCGGCGTTGGCTCCCTGGTCCCAGTTGGAGGCGCGGGATCCGTAGTCGCTGGCGGCGGCCTGGGCTTTGGCGGTGCCACGGGCGGCGGCGTCGTCGTAAGAGGCGGCGTCACGGCCGTAGTTCTGCCCTTCGGCTGCCCACCGCTGGGCGGCGTTGCCGTCGCTGGCCCAGTCGCGGACCCCGTCGCTGGCCGTGGCCTGCTGAGCTCCCTTGAGGCCGCCCACGGCTCGTGGGTAGAGGGGGAGTCCGGCCAAGGTGCCGGCCACCAGGCAAGTGACCAGCAGCAACAGCTTCATGCTGACGTGACGACGTGGAGGGACTTCTCGGCTTCTGGATGCTCCGCGGAGGGACTGAGAGAGACGACCCGAAAGCTGCTGGCTATGTCCTGTCGCTGTCAGCCCCTCCCTTTATATAGGATGTTGGTCCTGGGGCTGTAAACTTTAACGACAGGCTATGATTATATTAAAAGCTGCTACCAACCCATTTTCCACTGTGTGTTCGTTTAACCAAAATCACTGCCATCTTTTACTGTAGGAAGTGAAGGAGAGGGAAGTTGGAGGGGTGGGGGTGGGGTAGGGGTGGGAGGCCAATGAAAGAGAGGTGAATTCATGATTTTAAAGGCAGGATTTATTGTGGTTTTCGGTCTTTTTTTCCTTCTTTTCTTCGTCGTTTATGCGAGCGATGTGGACTATTTTACACACAACCCGTTTGTGACTGCCAGTATTAGGACAGACAGAGGACTGAGGTTACCGTCCACAGTTGTTGATTTGCATAGTTAATGTCGCTTCCCTCAAAAGCCGCATAAACCCAGACTCCAGTCTCGTCACTATATTTATTTTTATTTTTATTAGCGCTACTTTTTGCTTGGACAGTTAAAGCTTTCAAGTGACGGAGAGGAGGAGAAACAGCAGTAGCATAGAAACTACTCCTCTAACGTCTGTTGTTAGGTGTAGCTGGGGGGGGAGGGGGGGGGGGTGCGCTTTGGACGTATGAAAACCAGTGGAGTGTGTAGCTTGTGCGGTCAGAAGAGTAGCGGAGAATGGCGAGATAGTGACCTACAGTGTTAGATCCCTTCGCTTTTTTCTCCATCCCCTCCCCTACACACACTAGAAAAACCGCCACGCGGTGGTTAAACTCCCCCTTTATTTGCTCATTACTTAAAGTGATTCATAGTACCCACTGTGCGGTGACTAAAAAGAAAGAAAGAAAAAGAGTTGCGTTAAAGACAATTTTTGCTGACGAAACAGTCCTCTCTTAGAGACTGTGTGTGTGTGTGTGTGTGTGTGTGTGTGTGTGTGTGTGTGTGTGTGTGTGTGTGTGTGTGTGTGTGTGTGTGTGTGTGTGTGTGTGTGTGCGTGCGTGCGTGCGTGCATGTGTACAGATGTATGTGCATAGGTGTGTTCATGTATGTATGTATGTACGTCTCTCTCTCTCTCTCTCTCTCTCTCTCTCTCTCGCGCGCTCTCATGGAATGTTTAAATGTGTATGTGAAAGTCACGTCCTTACTACTTTATTACAGTGTGAATATCTTGATTCATTTTCATTTTCTCTTTGCCCTGAGGGCTGGATGAAAAAAAAACCCACATGTATGCTCATTCCACTTCAATAAAAAAACAACAAAAAACTTCGTTCTTCGTTCTCTCGCTCTCTCTGTCTCTCTCTCCATCTGTCTCTATCTCTGTATGTCTGTCTATGTCTGTCTGTCTCTATCCCTCTGTCTCTGTCTCCCTGTCTCTGCCCCTCTGTGTCTGTCTCTCAGTTTGTCTCTCTCTCTCCATCTGTCTCTCTATGTGTGTATATATATATATGTCTGTTTCTGTCTCTCTGTGTCTCTTCCCCACTGTCTCTGTCTCTGTCTGTCTCTTTCTGTCCCTGTCTCTGTCTCTCTGTCTCTGACCAGCTCATGAAATAAGGAAAGTTTGTGCGGCCTTTACAGTGTGGCTAATTTGCATTCAAAGACTGTAGTTATACTTTTAGCTGCAAGAGCCTTTCTCTAGAAATATGCTGACTAACCATCCATCTGTTGTGACTTAAACTCTCTGTCTCTGCCTCCCACCCCTCTCTCTGTACGTTTGTCTCTGTGTGTATGTGTGTATGTGAGTGTGTATGTGTATGTTTGTGCGTGCATGAGTATGTGTGCGTGCGCGCGCGCTTTTGTGTGTGTGTGTGTGTGTGTGTGTGTGTGTGTGCGTGTGTGCGTGTGTGTGTGTGTGTGTGTGTGTGTGTGTGTGTGTGACACGACTGGACGTGAGGAAGGAAGGAATAAAGGGCAGGAGGGAAGGAAGGAGGGAAGGGAGGGAGGGGGGTGGGGGTATTTTGTTTAATGCATCGTCATAAATCACCAGTGACTGTAAAGACAGTTCATATTTGAATGTCACAATAATCGAAGAAACGAATAAATCGATGAACTAACTAAATGGATGAAAGGTAGGGAGGGAGGGAGGTAGAGATTGGAGGGGGGGTGGAGGGGGGCGTGGGGAGGGACAGATGGAGGATAAAACGAAGGACGAACATGTGAAATAAACAACAAATATGCAGTTCAAAGAAATTGACACTTGGTTTCACAAGAGAAACAACTGATAATGAATATGAAACAAAGTATTAAAAAAAACACACCCCAAAAACACTTATCAGTGTTTCCAGTGACTATGTGACACAATCTCACGGAACGTGCGTATGTGATCATCTGCGTGCGTATACGCACGAAAGGGGTTCAGGCACCAAGTAGATCTGCACATAATTATGTTGACCTGGTAGATCGGGAAAAAATCTCCACCCTTTACCCATCAGGCGCTGTTACTGAGATTCGAACTCGGGACCCTCAGATTGAAAGTCCAACGCTTTAACCACTCGGCTGTTGCGCCCGTTATTTTTCCCTGAAGTTCAGCAGTTAAAGAGTTAAAACTGAACGGCGAATTCGTGGCCCAGAGTCTCGTGATGAGAGAGTCATATGACGAGGTCTGGAGAAAGTATCAGTATCAGTATCAGTATCAGCAGCTCAAGGAGGCGTCACTGCGTTCGGTCAAATCCATATACGCTACTCCACATTTGCCAAGCAGGTGCCTGACCAGCAGCGTAACCCAACGCGCTTTGTCAGGCCTCGAGATAAAAAAATCAAATGAATAAATAAATTAAAAAAAAAAAAAATATATATATAAAAGAAAAAAAGAAATTAAAGATAAATACATAAAATACTACTACTAATAATAACAATATTACAACAACAACAACAACAACAAAAAGATAAATGAGCAAATAAATGTGAAACACACACACACACACACACACACACACACACACACACACACACACACACACACACACACACACATGCATAACAGATATGCACCAAACATGCAGTTTCACAGATATGAAAGCACAATCAAATGCACATAAACGTACATGAGCCCCAACACACAAAACACACACACACACACACACACACACACACACACACACGGCTGGACGTAAGGGACAGCACAGCACAGCACAGTACAGCACAGCACAGCACAGCACAACACAGCACAGCTGCCAGTCGTTAATTATACCACTGGAAGGCTATTGAAGTGGGGGGGGCGGGGGGGGTAGAGAGTTAGGGAGGGTAGGGGAGGGCAGTGGGTCTGGACAGGGGGACGGGGGACAGAGGTTTCGTGGGGGGGGGGGAGGGGGAAGGGGGGGCGGGGGGTCAGTCAGTTAACTCAAAGATACACCGTTAAGTTGTAGTCTCTTTTGGTGTAGCCATGCCTTGTGGTTGGCCTCCGCACACGCCACGAGTCGAGTTCAGCAGCCGTTCTTTATAATTATTCACGCTTCATCACCACCATCACCATCATCATCATCATCATCATTAGCAACAGCACAAGCAGCGTCAGCTGTTGTTCAAAGTGCAGTTGAGGAGTGTGAGTGGAGGGGGCCAAGACTGACCGCAACCAGTGCTGAAACAACTTGACCCATAAGTTGCAGTCAGTACAGTTGGTTCGACTCAACTCTTCCCCATTCTACCACTGTGCGAGGTTTGAACGGGAGGGGCAGGCTATAAATGGCTGCATGTGAAGAGAATAGCTGGGCTTTTCACTATTCGATGGGGATTTTTGTGGTGTTTTTTTTTTCTATTGTTCTTTGAGTTCTTGTTATTGTTGTTGATGTTGTTGCTTTTGTTGTTGTTGTCGTGATTATTGTTGATGTTGAAGTACTTATTCTTCTAATTCTTCTTCTTCTTCATATTTTTCTTGTTCTGGTTCTGGTTCTTCTTCTTCGTTCGTAGGCTGCAACTCCCACGTTCACTCGTATGTACACGAGTGAGTTTTTTTTTACGTGCATGACCGTTTTTACCCTCGCCATGTAGGCAGCCATACTCCGTCTCGTTTTTTTCGGAGGACGGTGTTCTTCTTCTTCATCTGCGGTCGTGAGCTGTACCTCCTGTGTTCACTGTGTGTACATGTGGACCTTCAAGTGTATGGCCGGTTTTTACCGCTTTTTCCTGCCCCCCTCACCCTGCCCCCCACCGCCCCCACCCCTTCCCCCATGACATGGATTACAGGATCTTTAACGTGCGTATTTGATCTTCTGCGTGCGCATACACACGAAGGGGGTTCAGGCACTAGCAGGTCTGCACATATGTTGACCTGGGAGATCGGAAAAATCTCCACCCTACCCACCAGGTGCACCGAGATTCGAACCCAGGACCCTCAGATTGAAAGTCCAGCGCTTTAACCATTCGGCTATTGCACAGTTAAGAAAATTAA
The DNA here is from genome assembly GCF_041734735.1 of Babylonia areolata. Lineage (NCBI taxonomy): Eukaryota > Metazoa > Mollusca > Gastropoda > Neogastropoda > Buccinidae > Babylonia > Babylonia areolata. Next base: position 57,016,809 of record NC_134896.1, read on the forward strand.
ACGTATCTACCAGGCTCCTGTGCTGGGGTTCAACCCCAGAACAGTCAGATTGGAAGTCCACTCGGCTGTTGAGAGAGAGAGGGGGAGGGAGGGAGAGAGAGGGAGGGAGAGAGATCGAGAGAGATGGAGGGAGAGAGAGGGGGGGAGAGGAGGGAGAGAGGGAGGGAGAGAGAGTGGGAGGGAGGGAGAGAGAGAAGGATGGAGGGAGATAGAGAGTGGGAGGGAGGGAGAAGGGAGAGAGAGAGAGAGAGAGAGAGAGAGAGAGAGAGAGAGAGAGAATATGACAATGACAAATGTTGTAATGAGGGAAGAATTGATAAGCTGTAAGCTTCTTGCTTGACACCATGCCGTCACACACGCATGAAAGAGACAGACAGACAGACAGACAGACAGACAGAAAGGGTGAAAGGGCCGTTGAAGTTGGCGCGTCTTCGTGAGCACGCACGTGTACACACACACACACACACACACACACACACACACACACACACTTGAGAGCGCCAAGTCCAAGAGGGATGAGCCCCTAATCTACACAGCGCTTTGACACAGAAGGAGCCCTTTGATAGCCGCCCCCCTTCTCTTCATTAGCTGTGTGGCCTGATGACTGCTCACACTTTGGGGCAGGCCAGGAACTAATTACTTCACGGGGGGAGGAGGGGAGGGGTCACGGGGCGGGAGGAGGGGGTGTGGGGGCGGTGTGATGCCCCAGAATGCCCCCTCCCTCTCT
>NC_134896.1:57027535-57042535 GCF_041734735.1 Babylonia areolata
TCTCTCTGTATCGCTGTGTGTGTGTGTGTGTCTCTCTCTCTTTCTCTCTCTGTCTCTCTCTCTCACTCACTCTCCCTCTCCCTCTCTCTCACTCACTCTCCCTCTCCCGCTCTCTCTCTTTCTCTCTCTCTCTCCCTCTCCCTCTCTTTCTCTCTCTCTCTTACTCTCTCGCTGGCTCAGTCAGCCACCATCGCTAAGCACTCCACTTTGTTTCTAAATAAAAATATTTTACTCCGACTGCAAGCTTGACAGCATGCAATGTGGTAAAGAAATGAATTAAAAAAAGAAAAAAAAAGAAAGAAAAACGAGAAGAAGAAGAAGAAGAAGAAGAAGAAGAAGAAGAAGAAGAAGAAGAAGAAGAAGAAGAAGATGTTGTTGAACGCTTTCGTGCTGATCAGATGACTTAACAGTTCCATATATCTGATGTCAGCGAGATGTGTGTGGTGGATAAGACTTGTCAAATACTTTGTGAATGTACCGATATGACAGGGACAGTGATTTATACTGTTTCATGAGACTGTTCGTTTGTCTGAGTACGTTTATTTGTCTGTCTCTGTGTTACTCTGGTCTGCCTAACCCCCTCCCCCCCTCCCCACTCCACTCCACTCCTCCCCAACGCCACACACTCCCACCCTCCATACCCTTCCACACACACACACCCACACACACACACACGCACGCACGCACACACACACGCACACACACACACACACACACACACACACACACACACACACACAGACACGCATACACACACACGCAAGAACATAAAGTTTGATTTAAGACAGAGATGGAGACAGACAGAGAGACAGAGATAGACAGAAAGACACACAGAGACAGACAGAGAGACAGAGATAGACAGAAAGACACACATAGAGACAGACAGAGAGACAGAGATAGACAGAAAGACACACATAGAGACAGACACAGAGACAGAGATAGAAAGACACACATAGAGACAGACACAGAGACAGAGATAGACAGACACACATAGAGACAGACACAGAGACAGAGATAGACAGAAAGACACACATAGAGACAGACAGACAGAGACAGAGATAGACAGAAAGACACACATAGAGACAGACAGACAGAGACAGAGATAGACAGAAAGACACACATAGAGACAGACAGAGAGACACAGACAGACACACAGACAGACAGAAACCAGGTGCAGCAGAGCTGAAACAGGACTGAAAGGTACGGAAACACACACGGGCGATTAGCACAGCCACATAGTTCCGGACCCACACGCCACAAACGTGGTGTGTGTCCATCGAGATCGATGATGACCATCGTTGTCATCCAGCTGGGGGATGGGGGGAGGGTGGTGGGGGGGGGATGCTCATGAATCTATCTGTGAGTGCGCAGATGGCTGAATAGTCCAATCTGCGCACGAAATGTTCGCTGACAGTTGGGGCAGACAAGAACAGGCATATCATTGTCAGGGAGCTTGTTTGCCCGTGACTTTCTGGCCTGCCTCTTCTGAACAGCTGCAGCAGTCCTGTTGGCCTCGCACAACTTGGCACCTTTGTGCACAGCAGTGCGCCATTTGTCACGGTCCGCTGCAGATTCCTCCCAGGAGTCAGGGTTGATATCAAACGCTTTCAGAGAGACTTTCAGAGTATCTCTGAAGCGCTTCTTCTGACCTCCGTGTGATCTCTTCCCTTGTTGCAGCTCGCCATAGAAGAGCCTTTTGGGCAGCCGATGGTCTGGCATGCGCGCCACGTGTCCAGCCCAGCGAAGCTGGGACTGCATCAGGATGGTGAAGATGCTGGGAAGGGTGGCTTTTGCAAGCACCTCCGTGTCTGGGGTCCTGTCTTGCCACTTGATGTTCAGTAGCTTCCTTAGGCATGTTGTGTGGAAGTGGTTCAGCTTCTTGGCATGTCGTTGGTACACTGTCCAAGTTTCGCAGGCGTACAGTAGTGTGGGGAGAACTACTGCTCTGTACACCTTTAGTTTGGTCTCAAGACCAATGCCTCTTCTGTTCCAGACATTTGCATAGAGTCTACCAAAAGTTGCGCTTGCTCTTGCAATCCTGACGTTCACTTCATCGTCAATGGTCGCATTTTGTGACAATGTGCTGCCAAGGTATGTGAACCGCTCCACCACACTGAGTCTCTGACCATTGACTGTGATGTTGGGCTCAACGTAGGGTTTCCCTGGGGCTGGCTGATGGAGAACTTCAGTTTTCCTCGTGCTGATGGTAAGGCCGAAGTTCCTGCTGGCAGTGGAAAATTTGTCCACGCTGAGTTGCATGTCAGCTTCAGATCCAGCGTTGAGGGCACAATCATCAGCAAACAAAAAGTCTCTGATGATGTCTGTCATGACCTTCGTTTTTGCTTGAAGCCTTCTGAGGTTAAACAGCTTGCCATCTGTTCGGTACTTTAGGCCAATTCCAACATCGCCATCTCTGAAGGCATCAGTAAGCATTGCAGAGAACATGAGGCTGAACAGTGTTGGAGCCAGGACGCAGCCTTGCTTGACACCATTTGTGACAGGAAAAGCAGCAGATGTTTCACCATTGTCCTGGACTCGAGCCTGCATGCCTTCATGGAATTGGCTGACCAAGGAAATAAATTTCCGAGGGCATCCGTACTTGGCCATGATCTTCCACAGTCCCTCTCTACTCACGGTGTCGAAGGCTTTAGTGAGGTCAACAGAGCAGCATTTTGCTCCTGACATTTCTCTTGCAGCTGCCTTGCAGCAAACACCATGTCGGTGGTTCCGCGCTCTTTCCGGAATCCACATTGGCTCTCAGGCAAATGACCTTGGTCAAGGTGTGCTGTGAGGCGGTTTAGTAAGATCCTGGCAAGTATCTTGCCTGCGATAGAGAGCAAGGAAATGCCCCGATGGTTATCACAGGCTTGCCGGTTCCCCTTTCGCTTGTACAGGTGAATGATAGATGCATCTTTGAAATCCTGGGGGATCGTCTCTTCTTTCCACATGAGTGAGTACAGCTGATGGAGCTTCTCAGTCAGCACAGTGCCTCCATCCTTGTAGACCTCTGCTGGTATGGAGTCTGAGCCAGGTGCTTTGCCACTGGATAGCAGACGGATTGCTTTCTGGGTCTCAAGAAGTGTTGGCGGATCGTCCAGTGCTTCGTTGATGGGGACTTGTGGGAGCCGGTCTATGGCTTCATCATTTATGGAGGAAGGGCGATTTAAGACACTGTTGAAGTGCTCAGCCCAGCGTTTGAGAATTTTCTCCTTCTCGGTGATCAAGGTATTCCCATCTGCACTGAGGAGGGGGGATGATCCTGAGGATGTGGGACCGTAGACTTCTTTTAAGGCATCATAGAACCTCTTCATATCGTGCCTGTCAGCATATCCCTGGATCTCATCGGCTTTGTCGCTCAACCACTTATCCTGCATCTGACGTAACTTTTGCTGAACAGTCCTGCGGATGGCATTGTACGCATCCTTTTTTGATGTGGACTTTGGGTTGCTCAGGTGGGCTTGATGCAGACGGCGTTTCTCATCCAGAAGCTGCTTGATTTCCTCACAGTTTTCATCAAACCAGTCTTTGTGCTTTCTGGTCATGGGTCCCAGGGTCTCTGAAGCTGTACTATAGATCATCTCGCGCAAGGTCCTCCAGTCAGATTCCACATTCTGGTTGTCCAGAGAGGCGGATTCCAGACGATCTTCCAGCAGCTCCACAAAGGTCTGTTTGATGGTGATGTTTTTCAGCTGAGCAATGTTGAGCCGTTTTGGAGCCTTCTGGCCTTGGGGGCGTCTCTTGGGCTGGATTCGAATATTCAGCTTCGAGACTACAAGGCGATGGTCTGTCCAACACTCGGCGCCGCACATGGTCTTTGTCACACGTACATCTTGCCTATCCCTTTTCCTGACGATGACGTAATCGATGAGATGCCAATGCTTTGAGCGAGGGTGCATCCATGACGTCCTGTTACGGGTAGGGAGGCAGAAAACTGTGTTGGTTATCAGCAGTTCGTGCTCTGCACAGGTCTGAAGCAAAAGCAATCCATTTGGGTTACAGTGGCCCACACCATGCTTTCCAATCACTCCATCCCAGGAGATGTAGTCAGAGCCAACTCTAGCATTGAAGTCCCCAAGAATGATGAGCTTGTCTGCTTTAGGGATAGCAGCAATGACAGAGTGAAGGTCCTCGTAGAACTTCGCCTTCACTTCATCCGGGTTGGTCATGGTTGGGGCGTAGGCACTGACAATGGTGAGGTGCTTCTGGCCAGATGCCAGTGGGAGTTTCATGGTCATAAGCCTATCGTTGACTCCCTTTGGGATTCCTGCTAGCTTGCTGACAAGTGCTGTTTTTACTGCAAAACCAACGCCAGCCTCACGTCGCTCTTCGCTTCCTCGTCCACTCCAGAAGAAGGTGTAACCAGATCCCCGTTCACAGAGCTCACCTTCGCCTGCAAGCCGAGTCTCACTCAAGGCTGTGATGTCGATGTTGTATCTGGCGAGTTCGGATGCAACTAGTGCCGTTCTCCTTTGGGGTCTGTCCACGTTATCTCTGTCCAGGAGAGTCCTTATGTTCCAGGCACCAATGGTGAGAGGAACGATCCTTGTTTTTTTCTTTTCTTTCTCTTTGTTTCGACCGCTGATGTAGGGTCCCCGCCAGCTGCGGTATGCTGGCCAGGGCGATATGGAGCAGGCAATTTTTAGGGCACCTTTTCTAGCCCCTTCCTCATGCCAGGGAGGTGAGCAGTGCATTCCTAAAGAGGGCTGCTCAGACGCTCAGACGGCTGCCGAGCTCCATCGCTGCTCCTGTCGATGAAGAACGACCCTATGGCCTGAACCGCCTGCGTGCAGGTCTGCGGCTGCGACTGCCAGTGTACCCACACCTGTCGTTTCGTCGCTCGCCTGTCGCCACAGGACTTGGGGGTGATGAAATGATGAAGGATGAAAGGTCAGTATGGATGACTGATGACTTGCGCGATGAGTTTGTTTAAAGTGAAGAGGAGTTGCGCAACGTCGACCTCACTCTCTCGTCCGGGTCCACCAATTTCCAGTGGCAAGACTAAGTCGAGACAACTGGAGGATGAGCACGGATGCAGTGGATGACCAAGATATCCTTTCGGTGTCTCATCTTGCTCTCTGCACTCCACAGTGCGTTGCTGTATCCGCCTTCCTCTCCGTTGAACCGTTAGGTTTCTTCCGCAGATTCTACCGGATCCAGACTTCGCATGCATGGGTAGACACACCCCGGGGGCCAACTGTGTGTGTGGCATGCACACAGCACGGTGGAGCTAGATGGCCGTCGGTGGCTCTCCTGAGCCGACGCCCTTTTATGGATCTCGTTTTTAATTCCATAAGGGTGTCTAGCCACCCGCCTCACCAGTCCCGGAAGGGAGTGGTGAGAGTGCCGGTTTAGTCGCCGGCAATCCGACCCTGAACAGGTTGTACTGGATTTCAGGTTACCAGTAGCAGATCTAGTGACCTGACCTGACTAATACACGCCACAAACACACACGTCATGAAGAACGTCATATCCGGCCAGAAGAAAAAAAAAGAAAAAAAAGAAGTTAAAAAAAAAGAAAAAAAGAGGGGGGCGGGGTGGTGGGGGTGGGGAGGTATTATGCAGAGGTGCTGTTGGGGCAGTTAGTTACCGAGATACAATTTTCTCTGCAATGCCTTCCAGTCTGCCTGTTAGCCCATAGCCTCCCTGGTCATCGATATTCGTTTAAAGTAATGGCAACAGCCAGCAGTTGATGGAATTAGGACCGTTTATTGTGTGATTGCAGTTTTTTGTGGTTGGCGCAGTTTCGCCCCCCCCCCCCCCCCCCCCGCATCCCTCTCCCCATCCTCTCACCTATCCACACGTTGTTGATCACCAAACAGTGCACACATGCACGCGCACACACACACACACGTACGCACGTATGCACGCACGCGTGCACGCATGTATGCCCACACACGTTTTTGCTAGAGTTCCTATGCACGTCTCCATCACAGAAGTCTTAAGAATTTGAGAGAGAGAGAGAGAGAGAGAGAGAGAGAGAGAGACAGACAGACAGACAGACAGAGGTGAGGGGAAGTATAAATCAGCGAAGTGTGGCACTGAAAACGGGACAAAGAAGTATGGAAGCACGCATGGGCGACTAGCACTGACAGTCACATTACCCACAATTACCGAGCCCTGCACAGCATAAACACACACGTGATTATGAACGTCATATCCGGCCAGAAAAAAAAAAGAAGAAAAAAAAAGGAGTAGTGTCTTACATGGCGCTAGGCAGTTAGTTGCCAGGATACAATTTTCACTGCCCGTTTGTTTCCGCCCCTAACCTGCAGTCATCGATATTCGATTACAGTAATGTCAACAGCGCGCGGCGAGGGGATTTATTCTTGTATGATCAGATTGCAACTTTGTTGTCGGCAGTTTTGACACCCTCCCACCTTTTCCAACACATTGCTGATTGCGTAACAGCGTCCGGACAAGTGTTTGTGCGCGCGTGCACTCACTCATGCATACATGCAGGCAGGCAGGCAGGCATGCATGAACACACACACACACACACACACACACACACACACACACACACACAATTGCACACCAACAGAGAGAGAGAGAGAGAGAGAGAGAGACAGAGAGACAGAGACAGAGAGAAAGAGAGATAGAGAGAAAGAGAGACAGAGAGAGAGTGAGAGAGACAGAAATAGAGAGAGACAGAGAGAGACATAGGGACAGCATGAGAGAGAGAAAGAGAGAGAAAGAGAGAGAGAGACAGAGAGAGATGGTGAAAGGGAAGGGGAGGGGGAGAGACAGACAGACAAACAGACAGAGACAGAAGGAAAGAAATAAGCGAGGTGCGGCAGTGAAACAGGGCAGAAGGGTATAGAAATGCACACAGCCTACTGACCAGCCACTGCCACATGACATCATATCACCATCACCCACATTCCCTGGGGCCCACACGCGCTAAACACACACGTGATGACCAGCGTCATATCCGGCCAGAATAAAAGGGAAAAATAAGTGTTGTGTTATACAGGATGCTGGGCTGCTTGTTCCCAGGATACAATGTTCACTGCACGTTTGTGTCAGCTACTAACCTTCAGTCATTGACACTCCATCAAAGTAATGACAACAGCTTGCGGGAATGGGATTTATTTATTGTATGATTGCTACTTTGTTGTTGGCATTTTCGCATTATCCCCCACCTTTCTCCACACATTGTTAGTTTCGTAATAACCTGCTAACACGTATTCGCACGCGCTCTCATGCACGTACACACACGCACACATGCACACTCACGTACACACACACACACACACACACACACACACACACACACACACACTCACACACACTCACATACGTTGAAGGGCATGGCAACACGGAAGGGCGACTGACACAGAGAGACACATTATCCCATAATTGCCGAGCCCCACACGCGATAAACACACACGTGATTAGGAACGTCATTTCCGGCCAGGAAAAGAAAGTAAAAAAGAAAGAAAAAGAATTGTGTCTTACATGGTGCTGGGCAGTTAGTTGCCAGGATACAATTTTCACTGCCCGTTTGTGTCCGCCCCTAGCCTGCAGTCATCGACACTCGATTACAGTAATGTCAACAGCGCGCGGCAGTGAGATTTATTATTGCATGATTGCAACTTTGTTGGTAGTTTCACTTCCTCCCCGCCTTTTTTCACACCTTGCTGATTACGTTATAGCGTGCTGACATGCGTTCATGCGCGCGCGTGCACTCACTCATGCATGCATGCATGCAGGAATGCACGAAGAAACACACACACACACACACACACACACACACACACACGCTGCATACACACGCGAGCGCGCGCGCGCGCGCGCACACACACACACACACACACACACATACATACACACAGACACAAATTTAACATACACACACTTACACACACCCCTCCCCTCCCCCTTCCACACACACACACACACATCATGACATGAAAGCAGTTGATAATCACTGCATTTCAAGTTTTAATTATCCTTTCACTCCTATTGGAGTATGGAGGATTACTGCAAAATAATCTTTTCATGCCCAGAACAAATATTTCCAAATACACAACAATGTCACATACAAGTTGAGAAAACACATATTACAAAACTTAAAAACCGATTTTGGAGACAAATATTTTTTAGGATCATATCTATTTCGTAACTGATCATAATTGGGACATTCATTATAAAATGAAACTCATCACCAATCACAGACATGTTACAAACCTTACAAAGCCGTAACTCTTGTGGTATGCCTTTGTGTCTCCCTGTTTCTATTTGCAGCTTATGATTACTACTTCGAAATCTGAAGAAGCTGATAACTTAATCATCAGGAATTTGACATTTATATTTTTCTCTGCCAAATCCGCTTTTGAAATTTCGATAAAGCAAACATTTACTACTCGCCTCTAGAGCATGTCTCCATAGATTTTGAAAATTATCTCTCAAAGCAATGTTGAAATTCTTGCAGAAAGATTCCCTCTCCAAGAAGAATTGAGTCATACCCTGCTTCTATTAAAATTTGTCTGATACAACTCATCAATTTTGAAGAATAAATACCATTTCGATATAAGTCAAGTAATATCACACACACACACACACACACACACACACACACACACACACACACACACATACACAAGCAGACTGTTGTAACAGGAGAGCAGCAGCAGTAGAAAAAGTAGTATTAGTAGCAGCGATGAAGAGAGAGCAGTGATGGAGTGATTGCCTAGAGGTAACGCGTCCGCCAAGGAAGCTAGAGAATCTGAGCACACTGGTTCGAATCACGGCACAGTCGCCAATATTTTATCCCCCTCCACTAGACCTTGAGGGGTGGTCTGGACGCTAGTCATTCGGATAAGACAATAAAGCGAGGTCCCGTGTGCAGCATGCACTTAGCGCACGTAAAACGAATCCACGGCAACGAAAGGGTTGTTCCTGACAAAAACTCTGTAGAAAAATCCACTTCGACAGGAAAAAAGCAAATAAAACTGCACGCAGGAAAAAATACAGGGGCGCTCTCAGTGTAGCGACGCGCTCAACTTGCGGGAGATCAGCCCGAATTTCACACAGAGAAATATGTTGTGATATATATATATATATATATATATATATATATATATATATATATATATATATATATATATATATATATATATATAAAGAGAGAAATCCAATACAATCTGTCCAGACCTTTTTCCTCCCTCCCCCCTCACTCCAGCGCTGTGCTGAAGGAAGCAAGGGGCACCACTCGTCTTGTTGTGTCCCCTGATTACTGAACCCTCCAAGAGAGACAACGGGCATGGGAGCGACAGGACCCGCTACGATGAGTGGCCTTTTCTTTTTTCGGGGGGTGGGGGGTGGGGTGGGGTGGGGGCTGGAGGTGGGGGCTGGGGGTGGGGGTAGAGAGAGAGCCATTATCTGCTGCTGCAAGAGATGATTTTGCTGTCTGTCTTTCCTTCTGTCTTTCCTTATCCTTCTTCTCCTCCTCCTCCTCCTCCTCCTTCTTCTTCTTCTTCTACACACACACACACACACACACACACACACGCACGCACGCATGCACTACCGCCACGACCGCCCGCATTGCTTATTGCCAAGACACGCATGTCCCCGAACAAGCATCGGTCAGAGCCCCGTATCTCTCTCTCTCTCTCTCTCTCTCTCTCTCTCTCTGTATATATATATATATATATATATATATATATATATATATATATATATATATATATATATATCTGTCACAACACAGCGAGTGAAAGTGAAAAGGTGGGTGGAAAATGTAGTGTTCGATGATGCCTCTGCTTTTTTGGTTTTCTTTTGTGCCATTGGCTTACTCTCTCTGTCTGTGTGTCTGTCTCTTTCTCTTGTTTCTCTCTCTTTCTCTGTCTGTCTGTCTGTCTTGTCTCTCTCTCTTTATCCTGTCTCTCTCTCTCTGTCTCTGTCTGTCTGTCTGTCTCTCTCTCTTTCTCATGTCTCTCTCTCTTTGTCTGTCTCTCTCTCTCTGTCTGTCTCTGTCTCTTTCTCTCTCTTCGTCTCTCTGTCTTTCTTCCCCCCCCCCCTCTCTCTCTCTTTCTTTTCAATTTTCTATCTTCTTTTTTTCCCTTCTTCCTGTCTTCCTTTTTTCTTTTTCTTTGAAAATGAGAAACGACACACAAACACAAACCTTGTTTATTCAGCGGCTGAGTATACTTTTTTTTTCTTTTTTTATTTTTATTTTTTTTTTTTTTAAGGGAAGCAACTGTGGCCCACGTATTGTATTCCGACACGAAAGCGTTTATTATCATTATATTCTTAAATGCCATTTCATACATGTGGTATGCATGTGTGTGTATGTGTTCTTTGTCTCTCTGTCTCTGTCTGTCTCTGTCTCTCTCCCTCTGTGTGTCTCTCTGTCTTTCTGTCTCTGTCTCTCTGCCTTTGAAAGAAGCATTGAATCAAAACATCACAACAGGGTTTTTTTTCTCTTGTGAACCAAACTGTGTTTTCATTCATCTCTAATTGACATCGGCTGATGAATGAACAGATTTGTTCACACGAAAGCTTTTCTTGTGAATGCTCTTGAGGGGGAAGGGGGGGGGGGAGGGGGGAGAAGAAAGAAAAAGCCCGCACGCACGCACGCACACACCCACACGCACACACACACACACACACACACACACACACACACACACACACAGACACACACACACACACACACACACACACACACACACACACACACACACACACACACACACACACACACACACACACACACAGAGTAATATTTTTCCCTTAGGAAAACAGCAGACAATTCACTGACTTGAACAACAGCTTTTAGGTTATTGTGAAAAGCACATCCCGGGAATTAATTCTATTTTTATTTTATCCCTCCCCTCCCACCCCCCTCCCCTCCCCCCTCCACTGGCGCGTAAACGCATCGGCCGGGTTTCGCGGCTTTGTTACATACCGGAAGTTAACCACCCCACCATGACGGTATGACAGGAAGTCGATATTTTTGGGTGTGTGACGGTGCTGGCTGCAGAAGAGATGCTCGGCGCGGCGTGAAAGAAACAAGTTACGTGATGGACACACTGCACCTGTGTGGTGGGGGAGGTGGTCGGGGTGGGGGTGGGGGTGGGGGTGGTCTGAGAACGGGCTGCCTCAGTGAAGAAAATACAATGAAGGAGGAGGAGGAGGAGGAGGAGGAGGACAAGAACAAGAAAAACAAGAACAAACAAACAAACACAAACACACACACACACACACACACGCACACACACACACACACACACACACACACACACACGCACGCACGCACGCACGCACGCACACGCACGCACGCACGCACACACACACACACACAAACAAAACACAACAGTGGTGTTATCTTTGTGTTGATTTTTTTTGGGGGGGGGAGTTTCCTTTCTGTGATGCGAAGGTTTTTTTTGTCTTCAGTGACTTATTTGTCTATTTCATTATCATTCTTCTTCTTCTTCTTCTTAGTAGTAGTAGTACTAGTAGTAGTAGTAGTAGTACTAGTAGTAGTATCATTTACTTTATTTCATTTATTCGTTTTTTTGTTTTTGTTTTTCTGTTGTTGTTGTTGTTTTGAGGCGGGGAAGGTGGTGGAGGTTAGTGGTGGTGTTTCAGTTTCTATCGCAGTCATTCTCCCCACTCCATCACAGAAACCCTGCCTTCTTCGCTTTCTTCCTCTGTCTGTCTGTCTGTTTCTCTGTCTGTCTGTCTGTTTCTCTGTCTGTCTCTGTCTGTCTGTCTGTCTGTTTCTCTGTCTGTCTCTGTCTGTCTTCTCTCTCTATCTCTCTGTGTCTATCTCTGTGTCTCTCTGTCTCTCTCTCTCCTGTCTCCCTCTCTCTATCCTCTGTCTCTGTCTCTTCTCTCCTCTCTCTCTCTCTCTTTTTGACGAGTACTTTTTTTCTCTGATCGTATCTCCCTTTCCCTTCATATATTATGTCTGCACTATATGCGATGGATGATCAGCAGGGTCAGATCAGAAGAATAGGCTATGTCTAAAATCTCCATCCTTGAATTTGGAAAAAAAAAGAAGAAAAAAAGGAAAAAACCTTTTAAGTTCGGAGTTCTCCCTCTCTCTCCTGTCTGTCTGTGTCTGTGTCTGTCTGTATGTCTGTCTGTCTCTGTGTCTGTGTCTGTCTGTATGTCTGTCTCTCTCTCTCAATAAGCAAGGACAGATTGGAAGAATAGCCCAGGCCTAAAATCTTCATCCTTGAATTTGAAAAAAAGAAGAAAAAACAACAAACCAAACCAAACCAAACCAAACAAAACAAAACAAAAAAACGTTTTAAGTTTTGAGCTCTCCCTATCTTTCTCCGTCTCTCCCTGCCTCTGTCTGTCTGTCTCTGTGTCTCTCTTTCTCTTTCTTTCTCTCTCTCCCTCTCCCTCTCTTTCCCCTCTCTCCCTTATTCTTCCCTCGGCATCTGCAGGTCCCCCCCCCCACACCCCCTCTCTCTTCAACCACACCGTACAGAGGACAGGTATTGTGTTTGACGGGATAAAAAGGTATGTTGTCTTTGGCGTTGGAGAATTGAGTAGATTTCAATTCAGTTATATGTTCGCATATTGCTGCTTTTTGTTTTTTCATTTGGTGTTTTTATTACCCTTTTCTGTAAACTTTGATACAGCGTTCGAAAACAACCAGCGCTTTTATTTATTATTATTATTATTATTATTTTTTTTTTTGAATTTTCAATCCCCCCAAAAAATCTCCAAACTGGAGATTTTGCTGAAAATTGTTCCACACACACACACGAACAGTGTTATTTCAGCATTGGGCAATCCCCACCCACCCCAATTTCACCCCCTCCCCCCGACTCCCCGCCCCACCACATATATTCCTTTTTATGCTAATTGAGGAGGGAGCAACAGGGAAAGTAGTGATGATTTAAGGCATGGGTGGGGTGGGGGAGATGACGGAATTTCGTCTAAAATCACAAATGTGGATAGACGTTAAGCAAAAGAACGAAAGAACGAACACACACACACACACACACACACACACACACACACACACACACACACACACCTACACCCACACACACCCACACCCACACACACACCCACACCTACACCCACACACACCCACACCCCCCACACACACACACACACACACACACACACTGACGACTGCGTTCAGAGAGACATAAATGTAGAGAAATGCATGGCATGCAGCACTCCAGTGAAGAGATGGAAGAGTGTGTTGCAATGTGAAGTGCCCATGACTGCACAGGTCCACCATGCCACAGGTCTGTTTAATCCTTTCACCGCCAGTCAATTTGGAGTAAAAAAAAAAAAAAATTCCCTCGTGGTATAAACACAGAAAAGACAGTGGCTAAGAATAGCTGAGGATTCCCCCTGCGATGTATAGAAATATGGCCTGTCCTACCACCAAACATTAAAAGCAGTAGGTTCATGGATAACACACCAGTGAATGGTCACCTTTCAGTAACATGGGTCTTCTACCACGCCTGTGCATAAATGCGAGCTTGGCGGTGATAGAGTTAATAAGCACGCAAGCGCAGTGGTGGGTTGGATACAGCGACGAGTTCCGCATTCTGGTGGTGTCCGTTCAAATGAAAGAAAATGCTTCTGAATGGTCTCTCAACGAAGGTGCCCGATATGCTAAACGTCCGTTAAGACACAAACCCGTTCTGCCAATGGTCCGTTTATGCCAAAGGTCCGTTATGCCACGTGCCTGTTATGAAGAAGGTCCGTTATGCATGCTTGTTATACCAAAGTTACGTTACGCCACAGGTCTGTTTGCCAAAGGTCCGTTATGCATGCTTGTTATACCAAAGTTACGTTACGCCACAGGTCTGTTTGCCAAAGGTCCGTTATGCATGCTTGTTATACCAAAGTTACGTTACGCCACAGGTCTGTTTGCCAAAGGTCCGTTATGCATGCTTGTTATACCAAAGTTACGTTACGCCACAGGTCTGTTTGCCAAAGGTCCGTTATGCCCTACGTCTGCTTTTTCAAAGTTCCGTTATGCCAAAGGTCCGTTTTGCCAAAGGTCCGTTTTGCCAAAGGTCCGATATGCCAAAGGTCTTTTATGCCACAGGACTTTAATGACAAAGGTCTTTTATGCCACAGGACTTTAATGACAAAGGTCTTTTATGCCACTGGACTTTAATGACAAAGGTCTTTTATGCCACAGGACTTTAATGACAAAGGTCTTTTATGTCACAGGACTTTAATGCCAAAGGTCTTTTATGCCACAAGTCCGTTATGTTACATTATGCCACATGTCCATTGTGCCACAGATCCGATATGGCTCAGATCCGATATGCCTCAGATCCGATATGGCTCAGATCCGATATGCCACAGATCCGATATGCCTCAGATCCGATATGGCTCAGATCCGATATGCCTCAGATCCGATATGGCTCAGATCCGATATGCCACAGATCCGATATGGCTCAGATCCGATATGCCTCAGATCCGATATGGCTCAGATCCGATATGCCACAGATCCGATATGCCTCAGATCCGATATGGCTCAGATCCGATATGGCTCAGATCCGATATGCCTCAGATCCGATATGGCTCATGGACCATGATGGATCTGTGGCAAAGAGGAAGTGACCCGCTGAAGCCATGTCCAATGAACGACACGCACAAATCGCATTCGCCGTGTTCTTGGGACCTGCACAGCGAAAACATACACCTGGTTATAAGTGTCAATACCTGGAACAGAAAAAGGTTCTATTATTCATGGTGGGGGGGACGGGGGGCGGGCGGGGGGTGAGAGGGGTGGGTGAAAGGCATTTTCCCAGGTGGTGTTTTCTCAGCACGTGCAGTCTGTCTCGGCAGCCCATAATCTATCAAACCTTGCAATCATCAATACCACTTTAATGTAAAACGACACAGCGTCGGTCAGTAGGGCGGACTGGTTACCATAACTCGTTGTTAATGGACGGATAGAGGGGTGTGTGTGTGTGTGTGTGTGTGTGTGTGTGTGTGTGGAGGAGGGTCAGGGGAGGGTCCAAGGTGGGGGTGGAGGGGGCTGGAGGGAGCAGG
>NC_134896.1:57062535-57067535 GCF_041734735.1 Babylonia areolata
TATACGCTCGCAGAAGATCAAATACACACTTTAAAGATCGTGTAATCTATGTCAGCGTTCGGTGGGTTATGGAAACAAGAACACACCCAGCATGCACACTCCCGGAATATGGCTGCCTACATGGCGGGTTAAATAAACAAAAACGGTCATACACGTAAAATGTTACATGTCTGTCTGACTGTGTATGTGTGCGAGCCTGAAATGTAATTGAATGACACAGGAAACGAATGATGTGCGCCCGATGACAGCCGTCAGTTGGCTATACTCAGGTAGGTAGCCTGTTGTGTAAATGACCCCGTGTTTGTGAAACGTTTAGAGCTTGGTCTCCGACCGAGAATAGGCGCTATATAAGTATCCATATAACATCCAATCAAACCAAACACTATTGCCGACACTGGGCCTCGAACCCTGGTCACTGGTGAACACTGGATCACAAGTCCTACACCTTAACGCCGAGTCGGCCACGGCGCTTCCCAATGTTCCAGATTAGGGTTGGTTAATGGAGTTGTGATCGTTCCCTGTGACAGCGTGAATATTGGGGGAGGGCAGGGGGAGGGGAGGGGGAGGTTCTGTCGAGGATTTAGAATAAAAAAACAAGAAAAAGAAATTAAGTGTCGGAGGCCTGTCGTGGTTGACCCAAACTAATGAATTAGATTGTGAAGCTCTGCTCGTTGTTTTTTTTTTTTTTTTTTTTTTTTTTTTATTTTTTTTTTTTTTTTTTTTTTTTTTTTTTTTTGTAAGGCGTCATGAAATAATTCGATTGTGTGTGTTTTGAAATAAAGCAACAACTTCTTTATGAAATGATGTGTGAGGCCGTGTCAGGGTCCAGAAACAATTATGAAATGAAGTGTTGGGGATCTGTCCAGATTGACAATCAGTTATCAAACGAAGTGTGAAGCGCCCGTCAGGCCAAATGGGGAAAAGGAATGCCCTCGGTTGATCTGAAGACCATTTGAATTGTCCAAATGAAAGAGATTAAAATAAATAAATAAATAAATAAATACATAAATAAATAAATACATAAATAAAGTCAGTGAGATGAAATCAAAGCGCCGTGAAGTATGTGAGACTCTGTTATAATTAAGGTCGAACTGCATTTACGGTAATTATGAAATGAGAAGTCTGCCAGAGTGAAAAAGAAAAGTATTCGGGTCACACACACACACACACACACACACACACACACACACACACACACACACACACACACACATGCGCGGGCGCGCGCGCGCGCACACACACACACACATCGTTGTGAAATGTTCCAAATTAATGTGTAGCATGTGATGATTTTTTTTAAATAGAAATTCTAATACTTATTTTCTTACAGTTTTCCATCAGTGATGGGCAAGTCCTATAAATGAATAAATCAACAATGTATCCATTCATCTATCACACACAGAGAGAGAGAGAGAGAGAGAGAGAGAGAGAGAGAGAGAGAGAGAGAGAGAGAAGAAGAAGAAGAAGAAGAAGAAGAAGAAGAAGAAGGGGAAGGGGAAGGGGAAGAAGAAGGAGAAGGAGAAGGAGAAGAAGAAGGCCGCCGCCGCCGCCAGGCTTGCGAAATGTGACCACGACCGTTCCTCATTTCAACATGTCTGTATTGTATTATTGTATTTTTCAAAACTGTAAGGTTTCATGACAGCATGGTAGTCTATCATAATTCTCTCCACACACGAACAACCACCCCCCTCACTCCCCTACCACCTCACCATTCCCTCATTTTCCCCACCTCCACCCCCCCACTGTCCCAAGGATCCCACCTACTCCCCCCACCCCCACACCACCCTCACACACAAGCATTAACGTCTACCACCCCACCACCACCACCACCACCGCAAGGCAGCAAAATGACCCTCACGAATCATTGATTAGCAAACGGCAAGGGAGCCAACCACTAACAACATAATGCGGGTGGCTCGCCCTGATGATGAGCGAGGCCATCAAAAGCAACCGTGTCCATTGGGAAACCCAGTTGACTCGAAAGCAGGGGGGTAAAAAGAGAGAGTGCGCACATTGACCTAACTGGGCAAGAGCAACCTGTGAGCTATCGGGGACGACAGGAACTAGGACGCACGCACGCACGGATGCTCGCGGCGCGGCACGGCGCGGCGCGGCGCGGCGGCGAGGTTGCTGGCACTGCGGCGTTCTAAACGATGCAAGTCTATGTGATATACGGCGGTGTGCTTGCTACTACTACTCTTCTACTTCTACTTCTACTACTACTTCAGTGAATAGGGGTGGGGTGGGGGGTTGGGGTTGGACGGCGGAGGCGAAAAATGATAACTACTGAGGGAAAAACAAGAGTAATAGAATTTAGGTGTGTGTATGGTGGGGGCGGGGGTGGAGTGGTGGGGAGGGGGGGGGGGGGGTAGAGGGTGAGAAAAAGAGCTGTGGAAGAAGAGAAGTGAAGTGGGTGAGGAGGGGGGAGGGGGGAGTGGGGAAGAGTGGGGGTGGGAGGGTGGGGGGTGTACTGAAAAAAGACAGGACAGGGTATATAGTGTCAAAAGAAAGGAAATGGAAATCCTGCTTCTTCAGATTTGTTTCTGTCTCTGCCTCTGCCTCTGTCTCTCTCTCTCTCTCTGTCTCTGTCTCTCTCTCTGTCTCACTGTCTCTGCATGTCTGTCTGTCTGACTCTCTCTCGTTCTCCACCCCACCCCACCCCCCCGTACCCCGTCTCTTTCTCTCTCACCCTCTCACACACTCTCTCTTTGTCTCTATCTCTGTCTGTCTGTCTGTCTGTCTCTCCCTCCCTCCTTCTCCCTCTTTCTCTCTCATTCTTCCCCCTTCCTCTCTCTCTCTCACACCCTCTCACACTGTCTTTCTCTCTCACTCTCTCATTCTCTTTCTCTCTCTCATCCCCCCTCCTTCTCTCCCTTTCTCTTTCTCTCTCATCTCCCTCCCCCCCTCTCCCTCTCTCGCCTGACTAAGCGCGTTGGGTTACGCCGCAGGTCAGGCATCTGCTTGGCAGATGTGGTGTAGCGTATATGGATTTGTCCGAACGCAGTGACGCCTCCTTGAGCTACTGAAACTGAAACTCTGTCTCTCTTTCTCTCTTTGCTGCTGCTGATGCCGCCAAAGCAACTGCTAACTCTACACACATACATGTATACGTCCGCGCTCGCTCGCTCATTCCTTCTCTCCTTCTTCATTCCCCCCCCCCCCCCCATCACCCCCCCCCCCCTTCCTTCCTCCCTCTCACACGGCGAGCATTGGGCTGTGACCACGCGCGCGTGGTTGAAGAAGAAAGAGCGCGTGCTAGTGTTAATGGTGGTGGTGGTGGTGATGGAAGTCTTGCACGGCACACACACACACACACACACACACACACGCGCACGCACTCCAACTCACACACACGCACGCTAAGTCTGGAACGAAGCGCTGGGCGTTGCAGTGAGTTGTCCATGACGTACCGACGGGTGTCGCTGTGTGTGTGAGGGAGACAGAGACACAGAGAGAGAGAGTGTGAGTGTGTGTGTGTGACGGTGGTGGTGGTGGGTTTTCTAGAATGACAGGCTTCGACGGTTCCCACACACTTGCTGAAGAGTGTCTGTCACCTCTTGCCTCTTACTGCTCAGGCTGTTTGGATTGGAATCAGTCGAATCTGAGTGTGTGAATTAATGAAACGGTGCCATCTTTTCTTCTTTTTTTCCCCTTTTTTTGTGATGATTATACAGAAGGGTGAGGCTATGTGCTACAACAACAACAACAACTACTACTACTATACTGCTATTGCAACTGGAACTGCAACTAATAATAATCGTGCCTAATACATCAAAAACTTGACGTTTTGTTTTGCTTTTTGTTTGTTTGTTTGGGTTTTTTGTTGTTGTTTTTGTTTTTTTTAGCTGAGTGAAAAGGAGGCGGATTTTTTTCCTCTCTCTTTTCCTGGAGTTTCCAACATTGGATTTTTTCTGACGTGTCAGTTACATTTTTTTTCTAATCTTATATTTGGTTTCATTGTTTGAGGGAAAGGCGCTTTTTTTTTTTTTTTTTTAAAGAACATGTGTGGCCTGTTTGGCTTATTTATCATGGAACAGTATTGAAGAATGGAAATGGAATTGACATATCTTTGTTAAGGCGTTCATTTGATGACGACAGATAGAAAAGGTGGGAAGCAGCTTAAGGAATTGGAAAGAAAAAAAATATATATATATATATCGAGCGGTGACAATCACTGTTTTTTTGTGACCGAAAAGATTACATGTTGTGCAGTGATTAAAAAACAAATCTTTTTCAGTGGTGTTCGCTTTGGACAAGTTGTGGATTGTGGTGTACTTTATTATTGTTTTTTTTTAAATCGTGGTTGACTTTTGTTTTTACGTCGCTCAATAACTTCTTTTTAATGTAAAAAGATAAGTGTGGATTATATCCCAGCAGGTGGAACAATAATTGTCGGTGAGTTAAAAAGGTGAGTGGCCAGATTGTGTGTTGGTCTGTGTGTGTGTTTGTTTGATTAAAAAAAAAATCATTTTACGCCAGTTCCGAATTGAAAGTTAGGAATGGCTTTAGTCATGGGTCCAGTAACTGATTAGTGAAAATTGCTTAATGTGCTGAATAATTGTTGTTGTTGTTGTTGTTTTAAATAGAAAGCCTGTGTGTGTGTGTGTGTGTGTGTGTGTGTGTGTGTGTGTGTGTGTGTGTGTGTGTGTGTGTGTGTGTGTTCTCTCTCTGCTACCGCACGCGTGTACATGGTATGTATGTGCGTGCGTCGCGACGCCGGCGCGCGTGCTGAAAATATGCTACATGCCCGCTCGCTCGTCATTCTTTGTGAAGTTCGTTCTGACGTGAGTGACCGGACTTTCCAGTGCAGTTTACGTCATGCAGAACTGTAAAGACCACCCCTGTTTGGCACTGGGAAACTGAGGTCGTGTGAAGAATCCCCCGTCCTTTAAAGCCTGCTGCAGTCCAAACAGTCACTTGTCACCCTGGCTGTCCGGAGTATTGCCATAGCAGTTGACGGCAAGGAATCCATAATCTGTCCATTTCTCTTTTGTCATTAA
>NC_134896.1:57077535-57082535 GCF_041734735.1 Babylonia areolata
AGAAAAACGTGGAGGTTTGATACTCCGTGTTATGTTTGAAGTGGGATTAAATGTAGGAAAAAGTGGGATTTATATAAGCTGGGAAAAAAAATGAAAGAAAGAAAGAAAGGGAGGAAGGAAGGAAGGAAGAAAGAAAGAAAGAAAAACTGAGAGGTTTGATACTCCGTGTGAGATGTAAAGTGTGATGGGATATTGTGGTGGAAAAAAGATGGATTTATGCAATGCTTGAGAAAAGAAAGAAAGAAAGAATAAATGAATGAATGAAAGTAAGAAAGGAAGAAAGAAAAAACTTGGAAGTTTGATTTTCCATGTTATGTTCGAAGTGGGATTGAATGTGGAAACAAGAGGTGATTTATATAAAGCTTTGAAAAGAATGAAAGAAAGAAAGAAAGAAAAGGAAAAAAGAACTGGGAGATTTGATACTCCGTGTTATATTTAAAGTGTGATGGGATACTGAGTTGGAAAAAAAAGAGGGACTTATACAATGCTGGAGAAAAGAAAGAAAGAAAGAATAAATGAATGAATGAATGAATGAATGAATGTAAGAAAGAAAGAAAGAAAAACTTGGAGATTTGTGCTCTGTGTTATGCATAAAGTGTGATTAGATGTGGAGAAATAGAAAGAGGGATTTATATAAAGCTTGGAAAAAAAGAGTGAAAGAAAGAAAGAAAGAAAGGAAGAAAAACTGGGAGGCTTGATAATACGTGTGAGATGTAAAGTGTGATTGGGTATTGTGATGGAAAAAGAGGGATTTACCTGAAATCGGAGGAAAAGAAAGAAGAAAGAAAGAGAGACGGACAAAAATATAATTACAATTACTTTGGTTCCCTTAACTTGTCCGCATATATATATATATATATATATATATATATATATATATGGTCGTTTGTTTCTTTGTTTTTCTGTTTGTTTGTTTGTTTGTTTGTTTTTTGTGTGGTTTTTTTTTTTTTTTTTTTTTTTCGTTTACTTATTTCTTATTGGGTAAGGCTAAAACAAATAATCCAGGCTTAATGGCATACTCATGCTTATGCTTTTTTTTTTTTTTCTTTTTCTTTTTTTTGCGCCAATGTACTTGTATGCTGTGTTGTTAGTGCTGCACACGGGAGCTCGGTTTGACGTCTGATCCGAATAACTAGACGCTGAGTGATTTTTCAATCCAACGTTGAGGAGAAAAGAGCGAGAGCGGGATTGGAACTCAGACCCTCACGGACACTGATTTCACACAGAACGGACTGTCGATGTAGGAGCTGTGGTGGCGGGAGTCAGTAGATGTCCGTCACAAAGTCTTGGGGTGGAGACTTGAACGGGGATTAGATCATTTCGCGCCCAGGGGAGAGAATTTCCTCAACGTGAGGCAAGGGAAGTCAGAAATCCACGTCGACCATCAGAAGCTAACGTCTGTATTAAACTTTATTGAAAATCGGAACTCTCTCTGTCTCTCTGTCTCTGTCTCACTGTCTGTGTGTCTATCTCTCTTTCTCTCTCTCTCCCTCTCTCTGTCTCTCTCTCCCTCTGTCTGTCTGTCTGTCTGTCTGTCTCTGTCTCTCTCTCTCTCTCTCTGTTTGTTTGTCTGTCTGTCTCTCTCTCTGTCTCTCTCTGTCTCTGTCTTTGTCTCTGTCTCTCTCTGTCTCTCTGACTCTCTGTCTCTGTCTTTGTCTCTGTCTCTCTCTGTCTCTCTGTCTCTGTCTTTGTCTCTGTCTCTCTCTGTCTCTCTCTGTCTCTGTCTCTCTCTCTCATTCTCATTCTGGCGTGCACTACTTAATTCACAGCCTCTTTTCGTGTGTGTGATGAGGCCAATACTGCCTTGTCGATAATGGTTTTGGTCGAGAAGTGTTCAGAGTGTATTTTGAACCGTTTCGAATTAAAACGTAAAGTGACACTGATGAATCGATTCACCGGAGAGTTTGTTGCTTCAGGCAAGAGGTGTGTGTGGGGGAAGTGTACTTTTCCCTCCGGTGGAATCATTTTGCCTTTCACAGCTCGTCCGACGTTCGATAATGGTGTCTTCCTTTCCCTCCTTCCCTCCTTCCTTCCTTCCTTCTCTCCTTTCTTCTGTCCTTCCTCCCCTCCTTTCTTCCTTCATTTTTTTTTAAATTTCTTTCCTTCCATCTTCCTTCCTTTCTTTCATTCTTTCTGTCTAGTGTTTTTATTTCTTCATCATCATCCGTCCTTTCTTCCGAAATTCCTTTATCTTCCTTCTTTCCTTCCTTCCTTCCTTCCCACCTTCCTTCCTTCCTTTATCACTTTCTTTTCTCCTTTGTTCCTTCGTTCATTCTCGTACGGTCGTAACCCGCTGCTAACTGTGTGTAGTATGGAACTGACCAATGGCGTAACCCGCTGCTAACTGTGTGTAGTATGGAACTGACCAATGGCGTAGTTCGGTCAGCGTTGGCATTTAGTCACGTGTAACTGTCAGAAAGTTAGAACCAAGCAGTGAAACTGGCACCACTGGTCCCCATGTTGTTCACTTGTCTGTGTTGTGATAATCAGTGCACCTGTCCAAATTTCACACACACACACACACACACACACACACACACACACACACACACACACACACACACACACACACACACAGATACACACACACACACACACACACACACACACACACAAAACACACACACACACACACACACAGATACACACACACACACACACACACACACAAAACACACACACACACACACACACACACACACACAGATACACACACACACACACACACACACACACACACACACACACACAACACACACACACACACACACACACACACACACACAATCTCTCTTCATCTCAGAACATGGAAGCGCCCGGCAGGAAATGACCTCACAAACAACGATGAATAGATATAGCCACGGCCCTTGTTTAGTTAAGTTGTGTTAGCGGTTATACTGGAACACGATGAAACAGTAGCCGCCTGTGCTTTGCGGAAGCCACTACTACACCTTTGCCACCCTGAGAGAGAGAGAGGGAGGGGGGGGGAGAAGAAGATGATGAAAGGAAAAAAAAAGAAGAAGAAAAAAAGAAAATGTTTTTTTCCCCTGTATCAGAAACCGTCATCACAAACTATCATCACCCCCATCTCTCCCACGCATCTTGTGTACCAAAGCGCCGAGCCACAGAACCCATGCCTGTTGAGCACGATAAAGACGCCAGGGTGCTATTTTGATACCCTGCAATTCCCCTCTCCCCCCCCCCCATCCCCCATAGCGCCCCCTCCCTTCCCTCTAACTCCCCCAGACCGCCCCCCCCCCCGCACACACATACCCCTCCCCTCCCCCGAGAAAAAAACCATAAATGTTTATACCTATATATTTTTTTTCGGGACAGGTAGAACTATACCATGCTGGATGGAAAGAGAGAGAGGGGGGAGGGGGAGACAGACAGACAGACAGACAGACAGACAGACAGAGACGTGTCTGTTCCCTTGTTGGTGTGTGTCATGTACGCGCGTGCAGGATGGTGACAAAAACGTCTGGCATCGCATCGTTGTTGTCTGGAAGTTTGGTTTGTTCATCTCTTTGTTCCTGTCTGTTGTTTGTTCGTCGCTGGAGGGGGTGGGGGGGGAGGGGGTGGAAGAGGGTGAGCAGGGGTAGTGGGGGAACTGGGAGGGGGAGGGGGGTATCCAACTGCTGTTGTATTCTGTGTGTGTGTGTGTGTGTGTGTGTGTGTCTGTGTGTTGCCTCTGGTAAATTCCTATCAACCCCACCCCATTCCATTTTGCAAACGGCCACAAAGTTCCTTCCTTCCTTTCTACCTATCTATGTGTCTGTCCATCCATCCAACCATTTATCTATCTATCTATCTATTTGTCTGTCTCTCTATCTATCTCTCTATTTATCTCTCTATCTATCTATCTATCTATCTATCCATCCATCGATCCATCCATCCATCCAACCATCTGTCTATCTACCTATCTACAGATCTATCTATCAATCTATCCAGTCATCTATTTATCTATGTATCTACCTACCTATCTACCTAACGACCTATCTATCTATCTATCTATCTCTGTCTGTAGACATGAAGACACATGTATGCAAACTTAACCTTCTCTCCTTGACCCACACACATTGAAAATGGCCCTTACTGTAAGTACGCTAAGCTCTTAACCCATCACCTTCACCCCTCACTCTTTACCTCTCCCCCTCCTCCTCCTGTCCCTCCTCCAATTCCAATTCCTCACCCACTACCTCTCTGCCTCCCTCCTGTTCATTGGTATCTCTACCAGTTCCTGACCAGCTATAAATCATTTTTGCCAACACCACCGTGTTGAGGTCATCAGTTGATAGTGACTCGGATGGGGGCATGGGGGGTACTCGAGTTCAATATAAGCGGTGAGGGGTGTTGTGTAGTGTGTGTGTGTGTGTGTGTGTGTGTGTGTGTGTGTGTGTGTGTAGTGTGTGTGTGTGTGTGTGTGTGTGTGTGTGTGTGTGTGTGTGTGTGTGGTGAGGGGGCGGTGCGGGAAGGCCATGAGCGTGAGTGAGTGCTCGTGCCAATATCTACTTCCTCCACCTACCTCTACCCAGCCCCACCCGCTTTGCCCACCCCCCCCCACCCCCAGCCCCCTCCCGTTTCCACCCCTGACCTCTAGTTTCTATATTGGTCGGCGCTATAATTATTCATAGTCTTCATCAGCAGCAGCACCACCGCCACCACCACCGTCATCACCACCGCCACCACCACCGTCATCACCACCGCCACCACCACCGTCATCACCATCGTCATCACTATCGTCGTTATCGTTCTCACCGCTTGCATTATCTTATCCTAAAAAAATATATATAAGATTTTTTTTAAATGTAAAAAGCTGCACGTCTGTTTCATGCGTTTCATTACGGAGGTGTTTGGTGTTTTTTTTCTTGTTTTTTGGTGTTATTTCTTTTTATTGTCATTTTTTTTAAATGTTAGTTTTGTTTTCTTTGATTATTATCAACACAAATGCGACACACACACACACACACACACACACACACACACACACACACACACAC
>NC_134896.1:57087535-57095035 GCF_041734735.1 Babylonia areolata
GCGCCTTGGTGCTTTCCATGCTGAAATGAGCTTCTGAGGCTGCATTGGACGGTTGATGGAGGGCAGTGGGTTGCAAGAGGTTAAAGGTTCTGGAATTGCCTTTCTCTCCAAACGCTGTCATGCACATGACGCAAGGAAAAGCAGTGACACGAGCAGGAAGGGGACATTTTAGTGGACTCTTTGCTTAAACGCACTCGTGACTGCTAAAACATGTGGAGTCAAGCTGCCAACTACACAGAACCTAGATCTTGTTCCAGAACACCTTCATTTGGAACAAGTGGATCAACAAGTTCAAAATGAACTTCAAAATTCAATTGACACTTTCAAATCAAATGCTACTGATCACAGGGACTTTACCGAACCAATGTTAGATGAAGATCTTAATCACGGACTGGCTTTGTATAATTTCTCTCATGGAGGGCAAACTTGTAGCTCATGACCTTGAGGCAAACACGCATCTTATCTCCACAATTTCTGACAAGTTGGATGCAAAGAAGGAGGAGTTAAAACAACACCCCACAGCTGCCTCGTGGTTTCAATACAATCATCTCATAGATATGTTACGATGTTTTCTGAAGGCAGAGAGGACGGGAAACTGGCATCTTCACCTGCGTACGTTGCAGGAGATGATACCTTTTCTTGCTTCAGCTGGTCACAGTCTGTACACAAAGTCAATCCAGCTGTACCTACAAGATATGGTGCAACTTGAACAAACCAACCCTGACGTGTACAACAAATTTCAAGGTCATCATATTTTCCACAGAAGTGATCGCTACTTGGCTGGTTTTTCTGTCGATCTTTTATTTAGCAAGTGTTGATGAAAAGCATCAAATCAACAGGGGGGATGACACGTGATCATGGAATGTCAGAATCCCAACGTGCAGCATGGCTTCTATCAATGCCCACTTGTGCTGACATCAATACGTCAGTTCAGAACATCACCGGGTTGTCTTTTTCAAGTGAACAGCACAAAGACATCAGCATTGCCAGAAAGAGGCAGGATGGTCACGACATGATGGTAATCCTTGCTGTCCTGGAAGAGAGAGATCCCTTCATTGCTGGTCCTGTTCTGAAGAATACAGCCACAGGTATGGTTGCAAACACCAAGGTGGATGCACACAAGGCAAACCTAGTGGGAAATAAAATCTTGAAGAAGATGGAAGGCCACAAAGCTACGGAATACACCTTTAGGTCAGAACAGGCTGTTAAGATGGCCTCCATAAACACTGTCAAGGCAGTAAATACGAGGACAAGAGTGAGGTGTTCAGATATGAGCTGTCGAGTCACCCATCATCTCTTTCTAAGTCTTCTATTTTTCTTCGTCAAGGAAATAAAGCCCTTCTTGCTGATGGGATCTGGAAGAGAGTTTCCAAACCCATGCCAGAGAGTGCCGTTCTTGGTGACGTGCGTTTGTTCTGCATGGAGAGGCACTTCTCAAAAATATCCCTGGTCTCGTGGCTCAACTTACATTTCCATCATTGAAACTTACGTCAGACATGTGCGACAGAAGTACAAGAAGCCTGTAATGGCTATACAAGTGGCCCAAGCACAAAAGACGTCACATATATGTGCAGAACTGAGGGAAAGTCGTCCACTGAAGTTCAGTTTACACCAGCCATGACCCTGCATATCGGGAAAGACCTGTTTCTGGCCAATCATAAAAACAAGCAACGTTTTATTGACTTGCTTTCTTGTAAGCTGCGGAACAACGGATGCGTGACTTTCTGTTCTGAAGGAGATGCTGACTGCATGATTGTTGCTGAGGTTCAGGAAAGTGCAAAAGGCAAAGAGACAGTGGTTGTTGACGATGACACAGATCTTTTAGTCCTTTTGGTCTGTCATTTCAATAGTGATTCAGAGGAAGTCTTTCTCAAGAAAAGCAGAAAGCCGTTCAGGTGCTGGAACATCAAGCAGTTTCAGAGTTCACTTAGCAGCTTATGTCATATCTTGCCTGTCATCCATGCAGCCATAGGTTGTGACACAACGTCCCGAGCTTTTGGAACTGGCAAACGGACAGGTTTCCAGAAATTTCTGAGCTCAGAACGACTTTGTGAACTGGCAGAGACATTCCTGAAGAACTTAGAGAAAGATGAGATTGTTGCTGCTGCTGAGCAGATGCTCTTGTCTTTGTATGATAGGAAGACAGCGTCCACCCTTGACAAGATTAGATACATGATGTTCTGTTCAAAGGTAGCGTCTGGGACAACATTCATACAAGTTCACTCTCTGCCAACAACGTCCTCTGCTACCAAATACCACAGTTTGAGGACATATCTGCAAGTCCAACAGTGGACTGGAAATGACACACTTGTGCCGGGACAATGGGGCTGGAAGATTGTTGACAACCAGATGGTGCCGCCTTGCACAGCAGACTTGCCTCCTGCTCCTCCCAAGCTTCTGTGCATTATCCGCTGTGATTGTGAGTGTGACTGTGACAAAAAGGTGTACCTGCAGAAAAACAAGGTTTTGACTGCTCGCCAGCATGTGGAGAGTGTCATGGAATACATTATTCGAACTCAGCACAGGTGACAACCGCTGAAGAACAACACTGAGAGGGAAGCCTTTGTGAGGATGGACATTATTATGAATTAGTCCAGTAATTCTATGATAAAAAGTGGTCTAATCCCAAAATAATCGCAATATGTGTGGGTTTTTTTTTTCCAGACTTGCATCTGTACTTATTGGTGAAGGATGTCTGCAAAATGTAAGTGAATATTTTTAAAATGCAACCTTAAGACGCATAAAGACAGCTTTGTGTGAATAAGTCGCTCTGCTTATACATTGCCTTTCACGTTAACAATTTGCACAGACTGTCAGGATCGATGTTCTTCTTGTATGGTTTGATTTCTTTTGATACTGTACTTATTACTGCTGAAAAGAGGACCAGCTTAAGGTCAAATGGAGACCAGGTCACGATCAAACATAGGATTATATTAATTGGATTTATATATATATATATATATATATATATATATATATATATATATATATATATATATATATATATATATATAAATCTGACATAAATGAATCCATTATAACAGACAACATCTCATGTATGAATTCTACGTTTCCAGGTCACAGTGGACAAAACATCTACATGAATGACACATATTGCGCGCGCATGTGTGTGAGTGTGCGCATATCCACATTTGGTGATATTTTGCTTTCAAATTCAAAATAATGTTTTGCCTCTCTCTCTCTCTCTCTCGCTCTCTCTCTTTCTTACACACACACACACACACACACACACACACACAGTCACGTGTTTGAAATACCCCCACGACAGAAGATAATAATAATAATAGATAAAATGAAACAAACAAGACAGTTCATAATTAGATAAATAAATGAATAAACAAAAATAAACTGAATGATAAATGTGTAACTAACAAACAAAAAATAAAACAAATAGATGAATAAGTAAATTGATAGATACATAAATAGAAAAACAAACAAACAAACAAAATAAATCAATGTTTTTAGAACCCAGACAATGGCTTCTCGTCACTTCAGATCACACAAGTGCCTTGATGACCGTCCGTTTCAATTTTACATACAATTACTTAAGAAAGTTGAATATTGTAATTTCTTCAGTAAAATATTTTTTTAAGCGCATGGTTCACCATACTTAAGCACCACGTTTTGCGAAGGCAACATGTGAACCTTTCTTCAACGCCACTTTCGTGTTGTCTGTCTAGATGCAAATTAGGAACAAGATAACTGTTATAACAGTTCAGTAACTGATTCAATTGACAGTTATAAGTAAGTTTTATTATTCCGGAATCACTAATTGCGAACAAATCAACGTAAAACATTCACTACGGTCAGGGAAGTACGAAACAGGTTTCACTGCACGGAGTGAGAAAGCGCGGGGAGGAACCAGGCCTGCCCGCAGAGCCCGACTTGACAAGGCGCGAATGACAAGCTGCGGCAGCAAAAAAGTATGGTGTGCTTTTTCTTCCATCTCAGCCTATTTATTTTTCTTTATTTAATTTTCCTGATCGTATCTGACGTTCGATTATCTTCGATTTTTTACGGGTGATAGAGCGAAAAATTCTGAACACGTAGAGCCAAAAAAACGTTTTCTTGCAATTATTTTGAGGTTCGGCCACTTTTTCTCACAGAATTACTAGACTAGTAGGGTGTCATCCATCCAGCCCTGTGTGGTGTCATCCCGTGTCATCCAGCACAAGTTGGGAGCGGAGAGGGGTGGGGGAATGGAGGAGAGAGGGGAGTTGTGTGTGTGTTTGGGGGAGGGGGGGAGTGGGGCGGGGGGCGGGGAGGTGGTGGAGGATACAAGAAATAAAACCCCGCGGAATTCTCGTTAGAAGACAGGAACAAGGTAGTGCTGGTGAAAACGAAAGCAGTGACAAAATGGGGAAAACAAGGTCAGGACAAATGAAGCGGCATTTTTTCTCTTTTTTATTTTTATTTTAGCACGTCACTACACTGATGACGATGGCCCAACGCCCGGCTTAATGAAGCTTTAAGCTTACAGCTGTGCCAACAGCAAAGTGACAGCTGTGTGATCAGTGGCTTCTCCTCCACTGCAAATGAACAGTCATGAACAGCCTAGTCTTTTGTGAAGGACTAGGACTCCCAAACTAGGAGGCAAGACTGCACTGGCTCTTAGTGCTGCAGCCTTGGGGGCTAGTTTGTCCTGTGGGAACCATCCCAACACAGACTGTCCTGAAACCCTCTTGACGCAGAGAGTGGGGATGTAACTTGGGGCAAGGCACTCTCCACAATGATCAGATTCTCGCCCAGGTTGTCGGGACAGCATGGATTCGTTTAGACTGCGTGCTGCACACGGGGCGTGTGTTTGTCTTTTCATGCGAATGAGAAGACTCTTGAATTAATTTTCCAGTCAGTCTCGGGAGAAAGGGCGAGAGCGGGATTCGAACCCAGACCCTCACGGTAAGCGTCTTAACCACCCTGCCACCTCCCTCCCTCTATTGGAACTCTGCTGAAGGCAAAGAGCTTCTTTTTTTTTGTTTCGGTGGGGTGGGGTGCAATTTGAATAAGATTAAAGCTTGTGTTGATTGTTAGAAATACTGTTCTTGTTGATTGTTAGAAATACTGTTCTTGTTGATTGTTAGAAATACTGTTCTTGTTGATTGTTAGAAATACTGTTCTTGTTGATTGTTAGAAATACTGTTCTTGTTGATTGTTAGAAATACTGTTCTTGTTGATTGTTAGAAATACTGTTCTTGTTGATTGTCAGAAATACTGTTCTTGTTGATTGTTAGAAATACTGTTCTTGTTGATTGTTAGAAATACTGTTCTTGTTGATTGTTAGAAATACTGTTCTTGTTGATTGTCAGAAATACTGTTCTTGTTGATTGTCAGAAATACTGTTCTTGTTGATTGTTAGAAATACTGTTCTTGTTGATTGTTAGAAATACTGTTCTTGTTGATTGTTAGAAATACTGCTCTTGTTGATTGTCAGAAATACTGTTCTTGTTGATTGTTAGAAATACTGTTCTTGTTGATTGTTAGAAATACTGCTCTTGTTGATTGTCAGAAATACTGTTCTTGTTGATTGTTAGAAATACTGTTCTTGTTGATTGTCAGAAATACTGTTCTTGTTGATTGTTAGAAATACTGTTCTTGTTGATTGTTAGAAATACTGTTCTTGTTGATTGTCAGAAATACTGTTCTTGTTGATTGTTAGAAATACTGTTCTTGTTGATTGTCAGAAATACTGTTCTTGTTGATTGTTAGAAATACTGTTCTTGTTGATTGTCAGAAATACTGTTCTTGTTGATTGTTAGAAATACTGTTCTTGTTGATTGTTAGAAATACTGTTCTTGTTGATTGTTAGAAATACTGTTCTTGTTGATTGTCAGAAATACTGTTCTTGTTGATTGTTAGAAATACTGTTCTTGTTGATTGTTAGAAATACTGTTCTTGTTGATTGTCAGAAATACTGTTCTTGTTGATTGTCAGAAATACTGTTCTTGTTGATTGTTAGAAATACTGCTCTTGTTGATTGTTAGAAATACTGTTCTTGTTGATTGTCAGAAATACTGTTCTTGTTGATTGTTAGAAATACTGTTCTTGTTGATTGTTAGAAATACTGTTCTTGTTGATTGTCAGAAATACTGTTCTTGTTGATTGTTAGAAATACTGTTCTTGTTGATTGTCAGAAATACTGTTCTTGTTGATTGTTAGAAATACTGTTCTTGTTGATTGTTAGAAATACTGTTCTTGTTGATTGTTAGAAATACTGTTCTTGTTGATTGTTAGAAATACTGTTCTTGTTGATTGTTAGAAATACTGTTCTTGTTGATTGTCAGAAATACTGTTCTTGTTGATTGTTAGAAATACTGTTCTTGTTGATTGTTAGAAATACTGTTCTTGTTGATTGTTAGAAATACTGTTCTTGTTGATTGTTAGAAATACTGTTCTTGTTGATTGTCAGAAATACTGTTCTTGTTGATTGTTAGAAATACTGTTCTTGTTGATTGTCAGAAATACTGTTCTTGTTGATTGTCAGAAATACTGTTCTTGTTGATTGTTAGAAATACTGTTCTTGTTGATTGTCAGAAATACTGTTCTTGTTGATTGTTAGAAATACTGTTCTTGTTGATTGTTAGAAATACTGTTCTTGTTGATTGTCAGAAATACTGTTCTTGTTGATTGTTAGAAATACTGTTCTTGTTGATTGTTAGAAATACTGTTCTTGTTGATTGTCAGAAATACTGTTCTTGTTGATTGTTAGAAATACTGTTCTTGTTGATTGTTAGAAATACTGTTCTTGTTGATTGTCAGAAATACTGTTCTTGTTGATTGTTAGAAATACTGTTCTTGTTGATTGTTAGAAATACTGTTCTTGTTGATTGTCAGAAATACTGTTCTTGTTGATTGTTAGAAATACTGTTCTTGTTGATTGTCAGAAATACTGTTCTTGTTGATTGTTAGAAATACTGTTCTTGTTGATTGTTAGAAATACTGTTCTTGTTGATTGTTAGAAATACTGTTCTTGTTGATTGTTAGAAATACTGTTTCAGATGATAGCAGTGCAACACAACGCACCGCAAAGCAACACACCACACCACACCACACCACACCACACTATACCACATCATCACACCACAGTATACCACACCACACCACACTATACCACGCCACACCACACCACACCACACCACACCACGCTATACCACATCATCACACCACAGTATACCACACCACACCACAGTATACCACGCCACACACCACACCACACCACACCACACCACACTATACCACATCATCACACCACAGTATACCACACCACACCACAGTATACCACGCCACACACCACACCACACCACGCCACGCTATACCACATCATCACACCACAGTATACCACACCACACCACACCACACCACACCACACTATACCACATCATCACACCACAGTATACCACACCACACCACAGTATACCACGCCACACACCACACCACACCACGCCACGCTATACCACATCATCACACCACAGTATACCACAC
>NC_134896.1:57100035-57105035 GCF_041734735.1 Babylonia areolata
ACAGACAGACAGACAGAGACAGAGAGAATGGGGAAAAAGAGGGAGATATATATCATAGGTTGTGTGTGTCATTTCAGTGTGCTCAGATCGAAGTGAGAGAGTTGTGGAGGGGGTGGGAGTGGGAGGGGGCAGGGGGGTGAAGGAGAGGGGGTGAGTGGAGGGGGTGGAGGAGGGGGGATTTTCCCCCCGTCCTCTTCATCCTTCATCCTGCTTCCCTTTCCTGACACTCCTCCTCCTCCTCTTTCTCCTCTTCTTCCTCCTCCTCCACCTCCTCCTCTTCTTCGTCCGTGATCTTGTTATTGTAGTTGTTGCTGACGTTGTTTCTTGTTGTTGTTGTTGTTGTTGTTCTTGTTGTTGTTGTTGTTGTTCTTCTCCTCCTCCTCCTCCTCCTTCTTCTTCTCTTCCTCCTTCTCCTCCTCCTCCTCCTCCTCCTTCTTCTTCTTCTTCTTCTTCTTCTTCTCTTCCTCCTCCTCCTTCTTCTTCTTCTTCTTCTTCATCTTGCATTCATTGTTTCTTTCTTTCTCTCTACTCATCTTCCTTTTTTCTTCTTCCTCTTCTTCTTCGTCACGAATTTCTTAAGCCACCTGACGAATGCAGTAGAAGCAGGGGTGTGTGGGTGGGGATGCAGGTCAGAGGCTGTCGGCGAAGATGGATGGAGAGAGGAAAGGAAGAGGGGAGGAGGGAAGGAAGGAAGGAAGGAAGGAAGGAAGGAAGGAGGGGGCAGACACAACATCTTTGATGTTCATACCCCACACCGCCTGACCAAACAAGCACCTTAGTTGTTCCCTGTAGGGGTCCCAACTGGGGAGATGTGTGTGTGTGTGTGTGTGTGTGTGTGTGTGTGTGTGTGTGTGTGTGTGTGTGTGTGTGTGTGTGAGGGGGGCATTGGGTGTGTGTGTGTGTGTGTGGAAGGGGTGGGGTGGTGGCATGGGTATACCCACCACGTCCTGTTATATTATTGTGTCGGTCGGCACCACCCTGGCTTCCTCGAAGTCAGAGAACCTTGTGAACATGGTGTGTGTGTGTGTGTGTGTGTGTGTGTGTGTGTGTGTGTGTGTGTGTGTGTGTGTGTGTGTGTGTGCGTGCGTGCGTGCGTGCGTGCGTGCGTGCGTTTTGTGTTGTGCTGTATGGTGTGTGTGTGTGTGTGTGTGTGGGTGCGCGCGCGCATGCGTGTGTGTGTGTGTGTGTGTGTTGAATGGGGAAAGTGGGGAGGGGGGATGGGTGGGGGGGCGGGGTTATGGTGGCGGCTAGTGAAGGAATTCCGAAAGAATTCGCAAACACGGGAGCAGAGGTGTGGATAGCTTTATGTTCTGAAAGGGGGAAGGTGTTGGTGGTTTTCTCCAAACAATTTCTAAATAAAGGGGGTAGCGGTTAGGGGGTGGTGGGGGGATGGGGGTAGTTTTATGGGATGTACATTTGGTAGGTGGGTAGGGGGAGTGTGCATGTGTGTGTGTGTGTGTGTGTGTGTGTGTGTTGGGGGTGAGGAGTTGGTGGGAGAGGTGTACGTTTTGAGTTGACAGTTTGGTTGACAGAAATGTCGTTGTTTGTTTGTTTTCGCACCAGTGACTGAAGTATATATTGTCAGGAAGATGACAGCCGAGCTGTAAGAGGGCTGGCAGGACCCAGTGGCATTACTCGGACGGAAGAGCCTAGTGTGGTCATAACCCGCTACTAACTGTGTGTAGTATGGAACTGACCAATGGCGTAGTTCGGTCAACGTAGGCGGTTTAGTCACGAGTGACTGTCAAAAGGTTAGAACCAAGCAATGCAACTGGCACCTGGGTTCGAATCTGGGAAGCGGCGCCCTTGTTGGGTTGAGGGGAAGATCGATCAGTTGTTGCATCCACCTTCTGGGGCCTGAATGATCCCCAGATGATGAACTTCGCACGTTAAATATCTCTTGATCCATGCAAGCAGAGTTCTGCAGGTTGCTAAAAAATGAACATAACCTCTCTCTCTCTCTCTCTCTCTCTCTCTCTCTCTCTCTCTCTCTCTCTCTCTCTCTCTCTCCCTCCCTCCCTCTCTCTCTCTCCCCCCTCTCTCTCTCTCTCTCCTCCCTCCCTCTCTCTCTCCTCCCTCCCTCTCTCTCTCTTTCCCTCCTTCTCTTCCTCCCTTTCCCATTCCCTCTGACATCAAAAATGAAAGGAACGATAACTCTTGAAGCGCGATGCGAGACGCAATCATGGCGGCAAACGATTCCGTAGCTCAGAGCAGTGTTTTCGAATATAACCATCTGCCTGCTCACATCACCTCAAAGCATCAAAGGGCCTGAGTTAAAAGGTAGCTGATAACAGTAAAGTTTGCATTCGTTACCAACATAACGTCCTACAAGGGTGCTTGGGCCCGAAGCATTTCAAAGCTTTTTGGCGCAAGAGAACTGTGTGTTTGGGACCTTTAAAAACTTACTCGTCGATGCAGGTATGCACTTGAGAGTTGCTTCTTACAAAATGCGGGAGGAGAAGAAGAAGGAGAGGGGGGAGAAGAAGGAGAGAAGAAGAAGAAGAAGATGATGATGAGGAGGAGGGTGATGAGGATGATGATGATGATGATGATGAAGAAGAAGAAGAAGAAGACGAAGAAGAAGAAGAAGAAGTCGAAGAAGAAGAAGAAGAAGAAGAAGAAGAAGAAGAAGAGTTTTAAACTAAAGGGTGAAAGGAAGATGAGTAGAGATAGAGAAAGAAAGAAGAAGAATACGAAGAAGAAGAAAACATCATCTGCAGCAGCAACATCCTCGCGGCACAGGGCCCCCCCCCCCTCCCACACACACACACACACACCAACCTTTTGGTTTTCAGCACGAACTTTTCGCAGGACAGTGGGAGATTGGTTGATACACTTATCTGCTAATACAGTGTCCGTGAGTGCCTCGGTGTGACTTCTGCTCTCTCCCTTTCTCCCAGGTTTGACTAGAACATCATTCTGAAGGTCCAGTCTTTCGGATGAGACGAGGTTCCGTATGCAGTACTGTCTTGACTAGAACATCATTCTGAAGGTCCAGTCATTCGGATGAGACGAGGTTCCGTATGCAACGCTGTCTTGACTAGAACATCATTCTGAAGGTCCAGTCATTCGGATGAGACGAGGTTCCGTATGCAACGCTGTCTTGACTAGAACATCATTCTGAAGGTCCAGTCATTCGGATGAGACGAGGTTCCGTATGCAGTACTGTCTTGACTAGAACATCATTCTGAAGGTCCAGTCATTCGGATGAGACGAGGTTCCGTATGCAGCCCTGTCTTGGCTAGAACATCATTCTGAAGGTCCAGTCATTCGGATGAGACGAGGTTCCGTATGCAGCCCTGTCTTGGCTAGAACATCATTCTGAAGGTCCAGTCATTCGGATGAGACGAGGTTCCGTATGCAGCCCTGTCTTGGCTAGAACATCATTCTGAAGGTCCAGTCATTCGGATGAGACGAGGTTCCGTATGCAGCCCTGTCTTGGCTAGAACATCATTCTGAAGGTCCAGTCATTCGGATGAGACGAGGTTCCGTATGCAGCCCTGTCTTGGCTAGAACATCATTCTGAAGGTCCAGTCATTCGGATGAGACGAGGTTCCGTATGCAGCCCTGTCTTGACTAGAACATCATTCTGAAGGTCCAGTCATTCGGATGAGACGAGGTTCCGTATGCAGTACTGTCTTGACAAGAACATCATTCTGAAGGTCCAGTCATTCGGATGAGACGAGGTTCCGTATGCAGCACTGTCTTGGCGCACTGAAAAAGAACCCGTGGCAACATAAGATTTGTCCTCTGGCAAAACTAAGCAGACGGTACACGTAGGTACACAGATATACCTTCATGTCTTCAATGCCTGACAAGCGCCTTGGGATGTATCGCTGTCAGGCAGCTGTCCAGCAGATGTGGTGCAGCTCGTATGAGTTTGTCTGAACGCAGTGACGCCTCTTTGAGAAGCTGAAACTGAAGTATTTTAGCTGTTGATGGAGCACGCCTTTGACACTGCAGTCAGTTGCAGAGTGTGTTTTCCACGAAGTAGAACTTGAAACAAACCGCATGCCCCCCCACCCCCCCTTTTTTTTTTCTTCTTCTCGTTTGTTGCTGCCTGGGGGGAAAACGTTCTGGAATCTCAACATGAAGCATCTTTTGATTGGCTGCTGGGAGCTGCTTGATATGAGGCACAACGGTTTTACTGCTGAAGTTCTTATTCCGGGATGTTCCCCGGACGATCTGTTTTGGGTTTATTTTTTCAGTTCCTGAAGAAAGTCAGCGTTTTCATCTTGCTTAACTCACTCAGTACGGCCAGTCCTCTCTTCTCCTCTACACAGACCCCTCGGATGTCCAGTGGGTGTCTGAATGACCCAACCTTTAGCTTCCGTCGTCAGAACTGTGGTATTCTTTGTCAACATTCACCTCTTCAGTATAAGAGCCTTCCGCTTGCAATATTTTGATGATGGTAATTGGGGTGAAACGCTGTTAACGTCGTCTCTTCCGCCGTTCGTATGGAGATAGTTAAAAAAAGATCTTGAGTGGACCCAAAGAAACGTGGGTGGTCTCTTAACCTTATGATTTTCAATATTTTCTACTTAATAGATCTTGACGTTAATTGGACGAGACACTGGCGAATTGATCTTCTTCACGTTGACATTTTGACGTCTGTGAAAATTGGTCTCTTGAAGAAAATGACCAGTTTCATGTTCTCAGCAGCCTTTTGGATGTTTTAAACATTCTGTCAGTTTCTGTTAACACACTGAGTTTTTATTAATGAGTGAACGATAGAACTAATGTGAGATAATTCATGTTCACATATACTTTCTGAATATTATATAGACTGCTAGAAAAAAAAAAGAAGAAAAAATATCTGAAAGAAACATTTTGTGTGTGGCATATATATATATATATATATATCATAAACTTCTTCACTGGCCGAAAAATAAAGGAGACAATATAGTACACAAACAACAATTCAGATACATAAAAAAAAATGTCTCTCTGTTTTCATGCACATGTACATTTCCTTGCATCATTTTTTTTTTTTTTTTTTA
>NC_134896.1:57110035-57112535 GCF_041734735.1 Babylonia areolata
ACTGATGGAGGGAGTGGGGTGAGGGTGAGGGTGTATACGTTTTGTGAAGGACAATGACTCTCAAATAATGAGGCAAAATTGCACTGGCTCTTAGTGCTGCAGCCTTGGGGTGACCAGTTGACCTTTGGGAACCATCCCCACGCCGACCGTCTTAAAAACCTCTTGGCCGAGAGAGTGGGGATGTAACTTGGGCAAGACACTCTCCGCTATAATCAAACTCTAGCCCGGATAGTCGGGACAGCAGTTGCCTCCTCTGCTGTTCTGATGGCCATAGTTGAACACGACTGACTATCATACAAAAAATATACAAAAACACAAAAGATACTCGGGACAGCAGTTACCTCCTCTGCTGTTCTGATGGTCATAGTCGAACACAACTATCATCATGGAGTGATATGGGTTGGGTTTTTTTTGTTGTGTTTTTGGGTTTTTTTATGTTGTTGTTGTTGTTGTTTTCCCTTGCAGAGAAGGCTATATTTGTCAGGAAACATGTAATCACATTTTCCATTTGGGTCAACAGTAAAGCAAAATACATGATTAGATTCCAACGAAAAGAGTGAAGCATTACGCAGTTAGAATCTACTTCTTGGAAAGTACGTCAACACTGACCATCGCTTCACTGAAGTCATGTCATTCATCATCCAACTGCAAGGTTGGTTGCTTTTGTTTGTTTGTTTGTTTTGTTGGTATTTTTTGCATAACCACTATCCCACCAAACACGCACTCAGTGAGACACACACACACAGACACTCTTTAACGTTATACGGTGACATGTTCCCATATCTGCTACCACTACCGCCCCCCCAGCACCGCCCCTCCCCCCCCCCCCCCCCGTTAACCCCCACCCCCACCCCCCGATCCTCTGTTCCACTGTGCTTGGCGTGGTCATCAGGTTCAGGGAGTTCAGGAGGGAGGAAGGGGTGGAGTGATGGAAGGTGGCGATGGTGGAGCCCCTCCAGGCTTTCTCAGCAACGTGTGATGCCGCTGGGCTGCACGTGCTGTCCCTCTTGCACTCTGGAGCACGTGGGGTGCAGATGACAGTGAAACGGGAGGCTGGCTGGAACAATGTGTGCAGTGTGTGGGGGGCGTAGGGGGGTGTGGGTGTGGGGGGTGTGGGGGGTGTGGGGAGGTGGGAGACGGGGAGAAGAGTGCTTTGTGGGAGGGGTGCGTGGGGAGGGTGTGTATGTGTGTGTGTGTGTGTGTGCGTGCGTGCGTGTTTGTTGAGGGTGTTTGTGGTCACGTGTGTGTGTGTGTGTGTGTGTGTGTGTGTGTGTGCGCGCGCGCGTGTGCGTGTGTGTGTGTGCGTGTGTGTGCGTATGTTTGCGTGCGTGTGTGTGTTTTTGTTGGGGGTGTTTGGGGTCATTGTGTGTGTGTATGTGTGTGTGCGTGTGTGTGTGTGTGTGTGTGTGTGTGTGTGAGCGCGTGTGTCCACAAAATGTTCCTGAAGTCCTGGGTTGGAATCCTGCTCTCCCCCTTTCCCCCAGGTCTGACCGGAAAATCAAAGTGAGCGTCCAGTGATTGGGGTGAGACGACAAACCGAGGTCCCGTGTCAGCACGCACATGGTGCACTGAAAAAACCCCGTGACGACGCAAGTGTTTCCCTGTGGCCAACTGGTGAGGAAGAAATCCACTCTGATAGGTACACAGGTATATGTGCATGGCCTCAAGGCCTAACCAGCACGTTGGGTTATGCTGTTGGTCAGGCATCTGCCTAGCACATGTGGTGTGGCGTGCATGGGTTTGTCTGAACACGCGCGCGCGCGCGCGCGCATACACACACACACACACACACACACACACAGACACACACAGACACAGACACACACACACAGACACACACACACACACACACACACACACACACGCGCGCGCGCGCACACACACGCACATTCACATGTGGACTGGAACGATGCTCTCTCTCTCTCTCTCTCTCTCTCTCTCTCTCTCTCTCTCTCTTTTCTTTCTGTCTCTCTCTGCCTCTCTCTATCTCTCGGTTTCTTTCTCTCTCTCTATCTCTCGGTCTTTTTTTTTCTCTCTCTCTCTGTGTCTGTCTGTCTGTCTGTCTGTCTCTCTCTATCTCTCTCTCTCCACTCTTCTCCTCTCTCCCTCTCTCTATCTTCACTCTCCCCCTCCCTCTCTCCCTCTCTCTCCTCCTCCTCTTTCCCACCCCTACCCATTTCCGTTCCTCCCTCTCCCCTCCCCGTCCGTTCCCCCCCCCCCAGCACCCCCCATCCCCCCCCACACCCTTCTTCTTGCCACCTTCCCTCTTTCCCCCTCACACACCCAGCACCGATAGGTCTTCTCATGAATTGTGCATGGCAAGGGGAGACACGTGGCTCAATATGATACACAAAGGATCTCGTGCGGAGGGGTCATTTTGGGCTGAGGAGGGAGTGTGGCGCGGGGGCGGGGAGAGGGGGAGGGGGCTGGGGGGGGGGGTCCTTGCTATATAGCTCAGCTGCTGAACAGCTTCAAGGGCAACTCCGACGCGCGTTCAACT
>NC_134896.1:57122535-57145035 GCF_041734735.1 Babylonia areolata
AGAGAGAGAGAGAGAGAGAGAGAGAGAGAGAGAGAGAGATGCAGAGGGAGTGATAGAGAAAGAGAGAAAGACTGAGTGACAGACAGACGGACTTAGAGGCAGAGAGAGAGAGAGAGAGAGAGAAAGAAAGAATGAGAGAGAGACAGACAGACTGAGAGGCAGAGAGAGAGGTAGAGAGAGAGAGAGAGAGAAAGTGACAGAGAAAGAATAAGAGAGACAGACAGATTGAGAGGCACAGAGAGGGAGAGAGAGAGGGGGGGGAGACAGAAAGAGACTGAGTGAGAGAGATAGGTAGACAGAGAGGGACAGAGAGGGAGAGAGAGAGAGAGAGAGGGGGGGGAGGGGACGGAGCTGAGGGACAGAGACATATCCAGTGTGTGTGTGGTGCTATCTGTCCTGACAGTGTCATCCCCTGTCCAGGTCACATTGACGTGGTCCGGTCCAGACGGTCCGAGTTTGTCCTTGTCATTAATTAATGTGAGCACCATGGCGATGGATCGACAGACAGATAGACAGAGAGAGAAAGACAGAGAGAAATAGACAGACAGAGAGAGAGTGCTTGTAGTTGTGTGTGTGTGTGTGTGTGTGTGTGTGTGTGTGTGTGTGTGTGTGTGTGTGTGTGTGTGTGTGTGCGCGTGCGCGTGCGTGCGTATGCTCTCGCGCGAGCGCGTATGTATTCCTTCGTTTGTTTGCACGTGCGTTCGTGTAGGGGTGGGGCATGTGAGCATTGTGTGTGTGTGTGTGTGTGTGTGTGTGTGTGTGTGTGTGTGTGTGTGTGTGTGTGTGTGACAGAGACAGAGACAGAGACAGAGTTGTGTTGGGCTGTGTACACACACACACACACATACACGTGCACGCAATGTGTTTTCGTCAGCCGAAACAGGAAAGGACCACAGCTGGACACTGCAGGTTTTCCTGGAAAATAATCATCTCCTTCCTTTTGGGCTCGGAATGGATCATGTAACCTTCAGGCGTGAAACTCTGGAACCATTCCTGATTACTTCATTTGCGCTTGCTGCAAATTAATCAACGCACAAACACGCACACGCACACACGCATGCACGCACGCACAAACACCACACACCACACACACACAACACACACACGCACACATGCACGCACGCCCAAACACAACACAATACACAACACACACACACACACACACACACACACACACACACACACACACACACACACACACACACACGTGATGCCAACCAATGATTAATTCACCGTCAGCTCTGGTTGTGATTAATTAGCGGAAAAAGCGTGGCCGTCGTAATGAATTTACACGTGGGTTTACTTCAGATTAAGCGAGTGATATAACATTGATGAATCCAGTGACAGAGGCTGCGCTGTCTCCGTTCTGAGAAGGAAAAGTAGCAGCTTTTTTTCCCCTTTTTTTTCTTCCTTTTTGTTTTAAGCCTGTCCTGGAAAATTCCTAGTGCAAGTCAAACTTTCTGTGAGGCACATGTTATTATGTTATTTACCCTTTGGACGGCATGGGCAGTTTATGTGATTTTTTTCGATTTTTTTTTCGTGAAGGCTGTTTTGTGTCAAGTGAGGATTTTTCGTTAAATATTGCATGAGGAATTGCGTGTCTAAGATTCAAAGAATCTGTCTGTGCCTTTTTTTTGTTTTGGAGGATACAACTACGACCCCCCCCCCCCCCTACCCCACCCCCACCACCCGTGACACATGAATGGCATGGGATCTTTTCTGCGAGTCCCACGCTCTCCCCCCCCACCCCCCTGCTTCACCCCCCCACCCCCATCTTCCCCCATGAAAGTCCTGGGGATTTTCTGAAAGTTGTTCCTGTCACTACTCAAAGACGCGGACATTTTCTGCGTGCGGGTGAAGAACTTCTTCACAAGAAGGCTGTTTCGGCATTGGTTGGGGCTTTCTCGGGGGAATTTAGTCTTTAAGAGAGCTCAGGGATGTGGAATGGAAGGAAGAGAATATTTGCTGCAACTATTATAGTTCTTGCTGCTGCTGCTACTACTACTAAGCGTACTATTGATTAGAAGAAGACGACGACGACGAAGAAGAATGTACATCTGTACACCATCCTTTCTCTCTAAGAGAGAACTGAAACGTTACAAATTGCATACACCATTTAATAAGAACACCCCCCCCCCTCTCTCTCTCTCTCTCTCTCTCTGTCTGTCTGTCTCTCTCTCTCTGTGTCTCTGTCTGTCTGTCTCTCCTTCTCTCTCTCTATGTGTGTGTCTCTCTCTGTCTCTCTGCCTCTCTCTGTCTTTCTCTGTCTCTCTTTGTCTTTCTCTCTGTCTCTCTCTGTCTGTCTCTCTCGCTCTCTCTCTCTCCCTTTCTTTTTTCGTCTTAACACCCTTCCCTTACTTCATATAAGCAAAACGTGAGCTGTGGTAAATATGGGACGGTGTCCCAGAAGTAAGATACAGACAGTGCTTACATACAGGCTTTGGGAA
This sequence comes from Babylonia areolata, assembly GCF_041734735.1. Lineage (NCBI taxonomy): Eukaryota > Metazoa > Mollusca > Gastropoda > Neogastropoda > Buccinidae > Babylonia > Babylonia areolata. Next base: position 57,124,983 of record NC_134896.1, read on the forward strand.
GATGAGCCTCCAGCTGAAGAGCGGAAGTCAGAAACGGAGGGTCAGGTGAACGGCCATGAAGAGGAAGGCTGTTCCAGATATGAGGAGCAGGAAAAGAGGAAGAAATAATAATAATAATAATAATAATAATAATAATAATAATAATAATAATAATAATAATAATAATAATGGTACTTATATAGCGCTGAATCTTGTGCATAGACAAACCAAAGCGCTTTCGCACCAGTCATTCACACGCATGCATAACTCTAAAACTGGAGAAACTGAAGACAAGGAAGAGGCAGGGAAGGGAGTCTGTTTTGGGAAGAGGTGGGTTTTAAGGCCAGACTTGAAAGAACTGAGTGTGGAGACTTGACGAAGCGAAAGAGGAAGTTCATTCCAATTGCAAGGTCCAGAGACAGAGAAAGAACGGCGGCCAACAGTCGAGAGTTTGAATCTGGGTATGCATAAGCAGAGTGGATCCGAAGCTGATCGTAGTGAGCGAGATGGAGTGTAGAGATGAAGGCAGCCACAGAGATAGGAAGGGACTGATTTGTGAATATATTTATAACATAGATTGTTGATCTTGTACTTTATTCTGTGTGAGACAGGGAGCCAGTGGAGATGTTGCAAAAGAGGAGTTCACCATAGGTTCTTGTATCATTGACGCGATGAATTCTTCAGAACGTAACAGTGTGTGAGGGAAAGCGGGGAGGCCTTGAAGGATGTGTAAGCGCTGGTGAGACCAGAAAGATAGGTAGGACCAGTGGAGTGGAAATCAGAACGGCAGGGTACGGGCAACTTTGTATTTCACTCACGCATCAGCGGTTAGCCAGTGGAGAGTACGTTAGCGAGGAGTAATGTATATCAACGTACATGGAACCCGAGAGTTAGACTGGTAGCATTGTTTTGAAGTTTTCATTTTCGCTGAAGATGATTATATCACTGACTACTGTTGCTGCTGTTGCTGTTGCTGTTGCTGTTGCTGTTGCTGCTGTTGCTGCTGTTGCTGTTGCTGTTGTTGCTGTTGCTGCTGTTGCTGTTGTTGCTGTTGCTGCTGTTGCTGCAGCTACCAATGGAATGCGTTAACATTCACCACTAACTACTCTAATGTTACTACTAGTGCTGATACTGCTGTTGCTGTTGCTGCAGCTACCAACGGAATGCGTTAACATTCACCACTAACTACTCTAATGTTACTACTAGTGCTGATACTGTTGCTGCTGTTCCTGCAGCTACCAATGGAATGCGTTAACATTCACCACTAACTACTCTAATGTTACTACTAGTGCTGATACTGTTGCTGTTGTTGCTGTTGCTGCAGCTACCAATGGAATGCGTTAACATTCACCACTAACTACTCTAATGTTACTACTAGTGCTGATACTGTTGCTGTTGCTGCTGTTGCTGCAGCTACCAACGGAATGCGTTAACATTCACCACTAACTACTCTAATGTTACTACTAGTGCTGATACTGTTGCTGCTGTTCCTGCAGCTACCAATGGAATGCGTTAACATTCACCACTAACTACTCTAATGTTACTACTAGTGCTGATACTGTTGCTGTTGCTGCTGTTGCTGCAGCTACCAACGGAATGCGTTAACATTCACCACTAACTACTCTAATGTTACTACTAGTGCTGATACTGTTGCTGCTGTTGCTGCAGCTACCAATGGAATGCGTTAACATTCACCACTAACTACTCTAATGTTACTACTAGTGCTGATACTGTTGCTGTGCTGCTGTTGCTGCAGCTACCAACGGAATGCGTTAACATTCACCACTAACTACTCTAATGTTACTACTAGTGCTGATACTGTTGCTGCTGTTGCTGCAGCTACCAATGGAATGCGTTAACATTCACCACTAACTACTCTAATGTTACTACTAGTGCTGATACTGTTGCTGTTGCTGCTGTTGCTGCAGCTACCAACGGAATGCGTTAACATTCACCACTAACTACTCTAATGTTACTACTAGTGCTGATACTGTTGCTGTTGCTGCTGTTGCTGCAGCTACCAATGGAATGCGTTAACATTCACCACTAACTACTCTAATGTTACTACTAGTGCTGATACTGTTGCTGCTGTTGCTGCAGCTACCAATGGAATGCGTTAACATTCACCACTAACTACTCTAATGTTACTACTAGTGCTGATACTGTTGCTGTTGCTGCTGTTGCTGCAGCTACCAATGGAATGCGTTAACATTCACCACTAACTACTCTAATGTTACTACTAGTGCTGATACTGTTGCTGTTGCTGCTGTTGCTGCAGCTACCAATGGAATGCGTTAACATTCACCACTAACTACTCTAATGTTACTACTAGTGCTGATACTGTTGCTGTTGCTGCTGTTGCTGCAGCTACCAACGGAATGCGTTAACATTCACCACTAACTACTCTAATGTTACTACTAGTGCTGATACTGTTGCTGCTGTTGCTGCAGCTACCAATGGAATGCGTTAACATTCACCACTAACTACTCTAATGTTACTACTAGTGCTGATACTGTTGCTGTTGCTGTTGCTGCAGCTACCAATGGAATGCGTTAACATTCACCACTAACTACTCTAATGTTACTACTAGTGCTGATACTGTTGCTGTTGCTGCTGTTGCTGCAGCTACCAACGGAATGCGTTAACATTCACCACTAACTACTCTAATGTTACTACTAGTGCTGATACTGTTGCTGTTGCTGTTGCCTGCAGCTACCAATGGAATGCGTTAACATTCACCACTAACTACTCTAATGTTACTACTAGTGCTGATACTGTTGCTGCTGTTGCTGCAGCTACCAATGGAATGCGTTAACATTCACCACTAACTACTCTAATGTTACTACTAGTGCTGATACTGTTGCTGTTGCTGTTGCTGCAGCTACCAATGGAATGCGTTAACATTCACCACTAACTACTCTAATGTTACTACTAGTGCTGATACTGTTGCTGTTGCTGCTGTTGCTGCAGCTACCAATGGAATGCGTTAACATTCACCACTAACTACTCTAATGTTACTACTAGTGCTGATACTGTTGCTGCTGCTGTTGCTGCAGCTACCAATGGAATGCGTTAACATTCACCACTAACTACTCTAATGTTACTACTAGTGCTGATACTGTTGCTGTTGCTGCTGTTGCTGCAGCTACCAACGGAATGCGTTAACATTCACCACTAACTACTCTAATGTTACTACTAGTGCTGATACTGTTGCTGTTGCTGCTGTTGCTGCAGCTACCAACGGAATGCGTTAACATTCACCACTAACTACTCTAATGTTACTACTAGTGCTGATACTGTTGCTGCTGCTGCTGTTGCTGCAGCTACCAATGGAATGCGTTAACATTCACCACTAACTACTCTAATGTTACTACTAGTGCTGATACTGTTGCTGTTGCTGCTGTTGCTGCAGCTACCAACGGAATGCGTTAACATTCACCACTAACTACTCTAATGTTACTACTAGTGCTGATACTGTTGCTGTTGCTGCTGTTGCTGCAGCTACCAACGGAATGCGTTAACATTCACCACTAACTACTCTAATGTTACTACTAGTGCTGATACTGTTGCTGTTGCTGCTGTTGCTGCAGCTACCAACGGAATGCGTTAACATTCACCACTAACTACTCTAATGTTACTACTAGTGCTGATACTGTTGCTGTTGCTGCTGTTGCTGCAGCTACCAACGGAATGCGTTAACATTCACCACTAACTACTCTAATGTTACTACTAGTGCTGATACTGTTGCTGTTGCTGCTGTCTGCAGCTACCAATGGAATGCGTTAACATTCACCACTAACTACTCTAATGTTACTACTAGTGCTGATACTGTTGCTGTTGCTGCTGTTGCTGCAGCTACCAACGGAATGCGTTAACATTCACCACTAACTACTCTAATGTTACTACTAGTGCTGATACTGTTGCTGTTGCTGCTGTTGCTGCAGCTACCAACGGAATGCGTTAACATTCACCACTAACTACTCTAATGTTACTACTAGTGCTGATACTGTTGCTGTTGCTGCTGTTGCTGCAGCTACCAACGGAATGCGTTAACATTCACCACTAACTACTCTAATGTTACTACTAGTGCTGATACTGTTGCTGTTGCTGCTGTTGCTGCAGCTACCAACGGAATGCGTTAACATTCACCACTAACTACTCTAATGTTACTACTAGTGCTGATACTGTTGCTGTTGCTGCTGTTGCTGCAGCTACCAACGGAATGCGTTAACATTCACCACTAACTACTCTAATGTTACTACTAGTGCTGATACTGTTGCTGTTGCTGCTGTTGCTGCAGCTACCAACGGAATGCGTTAACATTCACCACTAACTACTCTAATGTTACTACTAGTGCTGATACTGTTGCTGTTGCTGCTGTTGCTGCAGCTACCAACGGAATGCGTTAACATTCACCACTAACTACTCTAATGTTACTACTAGTGCTGATACTGTTGCTGTTGCTGCTGTTGCTGCAGCTACCAACGGAATGCGTTAACATTCACCACTAACTACTCTAATGTTACTACTAGTGCTGATACTGTTGCTGTTGCTGCTGTTGCTGCAGCTACCAACGGAATGCGTTAACATTCACCACTAACTACTCTAATGTTACTACTAGTGCTGATACTGTTGCTGTTGCTGCTGTTGCTGCAGCTACCAACGGAATGCGTTAACATTCACCACTAACTACTCTAATGTTACTACTAGTGCTGATACTGTTGCTGTTGCTGCTGTTGCTGCAGCTACCAACGGAATGCGTTAACATTCACCACTAACTACTCTAATGTTACTACTAGTGCTGATACTGTTGCTGTTGCTGCTGTTGCTGCAGCTACCAACGGAATGCGTTAACATTCACCACTAACTACTCTAATGTTACTACTAGTGCTGATACTGTTGCTGTTGCTGCTGTTGCTGCAGCTACCAACGGAATGCGTTAACATTCACCACTAACTACTCTAATGTTACTACTAGTGCTGATACTGTTGCTGTTGCTGCTGTTGCTGCAGCTACCAACGGAATGCGTTAACATTCACCACTAACTACTCTAATGTTACTACTAGTGCTGATACTGTTGCTGTTGCTGCTGTTGCTGCAGCTACCAACGGAATGCGTTAACATTCACCACTAACTACTCTAATGTTACTACTAGTGCTGATACTGTTGCTGCTGCTGCTGTTGCTGCAGCTACCAACGGAATGCGTTAACATTCACCACTAACTACTCTAATGTTACTACTAGTGCTGATACTGTTGCTGTTGCTGCTGTTGCTGCAGCTACCAACGGAATGCGTTAACATTCACCACTAACTACTCTAATGTTACTACTAGTGCTGATACTGTTGCTGTTGCTGCTGTTGCTGCAGCTACCAACGGAATGCGTTAACATTCACCACTAACTACTCTAATGTTACTACTAGTGCTGATACTGTTGCTGTTGCTGCTGTTGCTGCAGCTACCAACGGAATGCGTTAACATTCACCACTAACTACTCTAATGTTACTACTAGTGCTGATACTGTTGCTGCTGCTGCTGTTGCTGCAGCTACCAACGGAATGCGTTAACATTCACCACTAACTACTCTAATGTTACTACTAGTGCTGATACTGTTGCTGTTGCTGCTGTTGCTGCAGCTACCAACGGAATGCGTTAACATTCACCACTAACTACTCTAATGTTACTACTAGTGCTGATACTGTTGCTGTTGCTGCTGTTGCTGCAGCTACCAACGGAATGCGTTAACATTCACCACTAACTACTCTAATGTTACTACTAGTGCTGATACTGTTGCTGTTGCTGCTGTTGCTGCAGCTACCAACGGAATGCGTTAACATTCACCACTAACTACTCTAATGTTACTACTAGTGCTGATACTGTTGCTGTTGCTGCTGTTGCTGCAGCTACCAACGGAATGCGTTAACATTCACCACTAACTACTCTAATGTTACTACTAGTGCTGATACTGTTGCTGTTGCTGCTGTTGCTGCAGCTACCAACGGAATGCGTTAACATTCACCACTAACTACTCTAATGTTACTACTAGTGCTGATACTGTTGCTGTTGCTGCTGTTGCTGCAGCTACCAATGGAATGCGTTAACATTCACCACTAACTACTCTAATGTTACTACTAGTGCTGATACTGTTGCTGTTGCTGCTGTTGCTGCAGCTACCAACGGAATGCGTTAACATTCACCACTAACTACTCTAATGTTACTACTAGTGCTGATACTGTTGCTGTTGCTGTTGTTGCTGCAGCTACCAACGGAATGCGTTAACATTCACCACTAACTACTCTAATGTTACTACTAGTGCTGATACTGTTGCTGTTGCTGCTGTTGCTGCAGCTACCAACAGGAATGCGTTAACATTCACCACTAACTACTCTAATGTTACTACTAGTGCTGATACTGTTGCTGTTGCTGCTGTTGCTGCAGCTACCAACGGAATGCGTTAACATTCACCACTAACTACTCTAATGTTACTACTAGTGCTGATACTGTTGCTGTTGCTGCTGTTGCTGCAGCTACCAATGGAATGCGTTAACATTCACCACTAACTACTCTAATGTTACTACTAGTGCTGATACTGTTGCTGTTGCTGCTGTTGCTGCAGCTACCAATGGAATGCGTTAACATTCACCACTAACTACTCTAATGTTACTACTAGTGCTGATACTGTTGCTGTTGCTGCTGTTGCTGCAGCTACCAACGGAATGCGTTAACATTCACCACTAACTACTCTAATGTTACTACTAGTGCTGATACTGTTGCTGTTGCTGCTGTTGCTGCAGCTACCAATGGAATGCGTTAACATTCACCACTAACTACTCTAATGTTACTACTAGTGCTGATACTGTTGCTGTTGCTGCTGTTGCTGCAGCTACCAACGGAATGCGTTAACATTCACCACTAACTACTCTAATGTTACTACTAGTGCTGATACTGTTGCTGTTGCTGCTGTTGCTGCAGCTACCAACGGAATGCGTTAACATTCACCACTAACTACTCTAATGTTACTACTAGTGCTGATACTGTTGCTGTTGCTGCTGTTGCTGCAGCTACCAACGGAATGCGTTAACATTCACCACTAACTACTCTAATGTTACTACTAGTGCTGATACTGTTGCTGTTGCTGCTGTTGCTGCAGCTACCAACGGAATGCGTTAACATTCACCACTAACTACTCTAATGTTACTACTAGTGCTGATACTGTTGCTGTTGCTGCTGTTGCTGCAGCTACCAATGGAATGCGTTAACATTCACCACTAACTACTCTAATGTTACTACTAGTGCTGATACTGTTGCTGTTGCTGCTGTTGCTGCAGCTACCAATGGAATGCGTTAACATTCACCACTAACTACTCTAATGTTACTACTAGTGCTGATACTGTTGCTGTTGCTGCTGTTGCTGCAGCTACCAACGGAATGCGTTAACATTCACCACTAACTACTCTAATGTTACTACTAGTGCTGATACTGTTGCTGTTGCTGCTGTTGCTGCAGCTACCAACGGAATGCGTTAACATTCACCACTAACTACTCTAATGTTACTACTAGTGCTGATACTGTTGCTGTTGCTGCTGTTGCTGCAGCTACCAACGGAATGCGTTAACATTCACCACTACTACTCTAATGTTACTACTAGTGCTGATACTGTTGCTGTTGCTGCTGTTGCTGCAGCTACCAACGAATGCGTTAACATTCACCACTAACTACTCTAATGTTACTACTAGTGCTGATACTGTTGCTGCTGCTGCTGTTGCTGCAGCTACCAACGGAATGCGTTAACATTCACCACTAACTACTCTAATGTTACTACTAGTGCTGATACTGTTTGCTGTTGCTGCTGTTGCTGCAGCTACCAACGGAATGCGTTAACATTCACCACTAACTACTCTAATGTTACTACTAGTGCTGATACTGTTGCTGTTGCTGCTGTTGCTGCAGCTACCAACGGAATGCGTTAACATTCACCACTAACTACTCTAATGTTACTACTAGTGCTGATACTGTTGCTGTTGCTGCTGTTGCTGCAGCTACCAACGGAATGCGTTAACATTCACCACTAACTACTCTAATGTTACTACTAGTGCTGATACTGTTGCTGTTGCTGCTGTTGCTGCAGCTACCAATGGAATGCGTTAACATTCACCACTAACTACTCTAATGTTACTACTAGTGCTGATACTGTTGCTGTTGCTGCTGTTGCTGCAGCTACCAACGGAATGCGTTAACATTCACCACTAACTACTCTAATGTTACTACTAGTGCTGATACTGTTGCTGTTGCTGCTGTTGCTGCAGCTACCAACGGAATGCGTTAACATTCACCACTAACTACTCTAATGTTACTACTAGTGCTGATACTGTTGCTGCTGTTGCTGCAGCTACCAACGGAATGCGTTAACATTCACCACTAACTACTCTAATGTTACTACTAGTGCTGATACTGTTGCTGTTGCTGTTGCTGCAGCTACCAACGGAATGCGTTAACATTCACCACTAACTACTCTAATGTTACTACTAGTGCTGATACTGTTGCTGTTGCTGCTGTTGCTGCAGCTACCAACGGAATGCGTTAACATTCACCACTAACTACTCTAATGTTACTACTAGTGCTGATACTGTTGCTGTTGCTGCTGTTGCTGCAGCTACCAACGGAATGCGTTAACATTCACCACTAACTACTCTAATGTTACTACTAGTGCTGATACTGTTGCTGCTGCTGCTGTTGCTGCAGCTACCAACGGAATGCGTTAACATTCACCACTAACTACTCTAATGTTACTACTAGTGCTGATACTGTTGCTGTTGTTGCTGTTGCTGCAGCTACCAACGGAATGCGTTAACATTCACCACTAACTACTCTAATGTTACTACTAGTGCTGATACTGTTGCTGCTGTTGCTGCAGCTACCAATGGAATGCGTTAACATTCACCACTAACTACTCTAATGTTACTACTAGTGCTGATACTGTTGCTGCTGTTGCTGCAGCTACCAATGGAATGCGTTAACATTCACCACTAACTACTCTAATGTTACTACTAGTGCTGATACTGTTGCTGTTGCTGCTGTTGCTGCAGCTACCAACGGAATGCGTTAACATTCACCACTAACTACTCTAATGTTACTACTAGTGCTGATACTGTTGCTGTTGCTGCTGTTGCTGCAGCTACCAACGGAATGCGTTAACATTCACCACTAACTACTCTAATGTTACTACTAGTGCTGATACTGTTGCTGCTGTGCTGTTGCTGCAGCTACCAATGGAATGCGTTAACATTCACCACTAACTACTCTAATGTTACTACTAGTGCTGATACTGTTGCTGTTGCTGCTGTTGCTGCAGCTACCAATGGAATGCGTTAACATTCACCACTAACTACTCTAATGTTACTACTAGTGCTGATACTGTTGCTGTTGCTGCAGCTACCAACGGAATGCGTTAACATTCACCACTAACTACTCTAATGTTACTACTAGTGCTGATACTGTTGCTGCTGTTGCTGCAGCTACCAATGGAATGCGTTAACATTCACCACTAACTACTCTAATGTTACTACTAGTGCTGATACTGTTGCTGCTGCTGCTGCTGTTGCTGTTGCTGCTACTAATACCGATGGTACTGCATTTCTTTTTTTCTTTTTCTTCATCTTCCTTCTCTCCATCCTCCTCCTCCTCCTCCTTCTTCTTCTCTTCTTCCTTCTTCTTCTGAGAGAAGTTGGTCTTCTTGTCCTTCTCGTCGTCGTTGTTGTTGTTTTCCTTCTTCTTCTTCTTCTGAGAGAGAGAGAGAGAGAGAGAGAGAGAGAGAGAGAGAGAGAGAGAGAGAGATGATTACTCTTCTTGTTCTTCTTCTTCTTCTCCTCCTCCTCCTCCCACGCGCTCCTTTCCCTTTTCATTTTCAACCCTTCAAAAACATATTTCACTGATAGAAATCTGATCGGATTTGCAGAAAGAACAGACTCTAGGTTTTTTTAAACTGAAACCGTCGGAGCCAACTAAGAGCGGCGGGAAACGACAAAAAATGAAACCGAAAACGAAAACCAAAGAGATGAGGAAAATGCTATAGCAGCGTGATACGTATTGGATAAAAAATCATAATAAGAAAGGGAGAAGGATGAGCAAGAAGGAGTGAAGGAGGAGGAGGAGGAGGTGAGGGGAAGGAGAGAGAGAGAGAGAGAGAGAGAGAGAGAGAGAGAGAGAGAGAGAGAGAGAGAGATTTTCGTAAGGGTAATAGATTAAGCTTGCACGCTTTTTTTTTTTTTAATTCAAGCCCAGAGATAGGAAGAGAGAGAGGGACGGAGGGAGGGAGGGGGAGAGGTGTGTGTGTGTGTGTGTGTGTGTGTGTGTGTGTGTGTGTGTGTATGTGTATGTATGTACATATATATATATATATATATATATATATATATATATATATATATATATATATATATATATATATATACTATGTTATAGTATATTACAGTTTAGTATATTGTATCATATCACAGTATATTCATATTCAGATTTAGATGGTTTATTCCCCTGACTTGACTTGATCAGACGACACAGAAAGAAATCAATGACTTGGTCGCCAGAGCTTCGCTCACAGAACAAATCCCTTACCACCACCACCTCTCTCTCTCTCTCTCTCTCTCTCTCTCTCTCTCTCTCTCTCTCTCTCTCTCTCTCTCTCTCATTCCCCCTATCTCTCTAAACCAGCTAGAATTCAACAAAGCATTGCTCATGTACAAAACACACAATAACCTGGCACCACAATATCTCAAACACCTGCTTACACGAGCCTCATGCCGATACGGCTCTAACAAATACATTTTGCCACGTACCCGAATTGATTTGTTCAAAACTAGTTTTGCATTTTCGGGTGCATCCCTGTGGAACTCCCTTCCTTTGCACATACAAACGGGCAGTTCTCTTCCTATTTTCAAATCAAGTCTGATAAACATCTTCACCCCTTCCAACAGTAAATAACTCTGATCTTTGAATTACTGTAGACAGTAACCAAGGGGTCATTTATTTTTTTATTTATTGTATCAGTTATTGTTGCTGCTGTTGTTGTTCTTTTCTTGCTTTCTCATTTCATCGTGTTTTGTTTTGCTCTTTCCTTTTTTTCTATTTCTTATGCATGCATAAATCTATTCATTTCGTTCTATCATAATCGTGACAAATGTCCAAGTAATATTGGTGATGGTGGTAGTCACTGTAGTATGCTGCACTTGCCACACATAGATTTCAGAGACAGTAACAATACTGTACCTTTTGAACACCCGGATGTTTCTGGAACTTCTATATTTATGACATCTCTCTCTCTCTCTCTCTCTCTCTCTCTCTCTCTCTCTCTCTCTCTCTCTCTCTCTCTCTCTCTCTCTCTCTCTCTCTCTCTCTCTCTCTCTCTCTGTGACTCACTGTCCTATCCATCAGTCAATCTTAGTGTGTGGGGGGAGGGAGGGGGTGTTGTCAGTGTGTGTGCGTGCGTGTGTGGGTATGTATGTGTGTGCGCTCGCGCGCGAGCGTCAGTGTGTGTATGCATGTGTGTGCACGGGTGTGGGTGTGTGTGTGTGAGGGTGTGTGTGTGGGGGGGTGGGGGTGGGGGGGTGGGGGGTTCTTCATTATGTATACCTTTCTGCATGAAAACCTTTTCCTTTCATTTATGTGTGTGCTATTTGTAATAGATGTAGATTAGCGAGGACAAATTGGAAGAATAGGCTATGCCTAAAATCTTAATCCTTGAATAAAAACGTCTTGAGTTCTGAGTTCTCTCCCTCTCTCTCTTCCTCTCCTTCCCTCTCTCTCCCTCTCTCTCCCTTTCCCCTCCCTCTCTCCCTCTCCCCCTCTCTCTCTCTCACTCTCTCCATTCAATTCAATTCCCTCTCTAGATAATCTCTCACTCTCTCTCCCCCCCCTCTCACTCTCTCCCTCCCTCTCTCTCTCCCTCTCTCTCCCCCTCTTTCTCTCTTCAGCTCCCCCCCTCTCTCTCTCTTCAGCTCCCCCCCTCTCTCTCTCCCCCTCTCCCCCTCTCTCTCTCCCTCTCCACCTCTCTCTCTCCCTCTCCCCCCTCTCTCTCCCCCTCTCCCCCTCTCTCTCTCCCTCTCTCCTCCTCTCCCCCTCCCCTCTCACTCTCCCTCTCTCTCTCCATTCAATCCAATTCAATTCCCTCTCCAGATAATCTCTCCCTCTCCCTCTCCCCCCTCACTCTCTCTCTCCCTCCCCCCCCCCCCCCCCTCTCTCTCTCTCCCTTTATCCATCTCCCATCACTCCAACCTGTCCGCCCTAGGGTCAGGAGAAAATCGTATTTCTCTTCGCTTCCCTCCGGGAAAGATGCAGGGGCGTGTGTGGGGGGAAAAGGGGGCGGGGGGTGAAGAGAGCGTGGAGGGGGGTTGTGGGGGGCTTGTGGTGATGTTGGGTTGGAAGGTAAGTAAATATAAGGGACAGGGGGAAGTGGGGAATATATGATGGGGTACGTAGTGGTTGTTGATGCCGAAATTTTGGAGAAAAAAAAAGATGTAAGAAAGTTTGTAGCTGTGTTGTTGTGGTGGTGGGTTTTCGTTTTGTTTTGTTGTTTTTTTGTTGTTGTTGTTTTTTTGTTTTTTTTTTTGTTTGTTTGTTTGTTTTTTGGGTTTTTTGGGGGGAGGGGCATGGGGGGATTCGGACGGGGGTGGGGTGTGGGGGGAAGGGAGGGTGCAGCATATGTGAGCATTATCACGGCCTAAGGCACAATGCAATGGAGTATGCTGCCCTGTGTTTTGTATCAATCAATACAGTTGTGTATGCTGCCCTGTATTTGGTATCCAACAATGCATTAGAGTATACTGCTCTGTGTTGTTTTTGTCAGTCAATACAAAACAGTTTACTGCTCTGTACTGTGCATCGATCAATACAATACAGTGTGCTGCTCTATTTTTTTGTATCAATAAATACAATAGTGTATGCTCTCTGTATTTTCTATAAATCAATACAATACAGTATTAACCCATACACTTGAATTTAAAAAGGAAGCGTTCAGCAAGGCTCATGTGTGTGTGTGTGTGTGTGTGTGTGTGTGTGTGTGTGTGTGTGTGTGTGTGTGTGTGTGTGTGTGTGTTACCGTTAATAAAAAGGAATAACTCTTATGTTTGACCTTTGCTGTGTTCCATTTCATGCAGTGTTTATAGGCTGGTCATGATTTGGATATTCGTAAAACACTTTCAGTTGCTTGCTAGTTTTCTTCGTTTGGAAATTAACAAAGAAAGGAATAAGAAATGACCATATATCCATCTACTAGCAGTGTATTAACTATATTATAGCTGAGTAAAAAGATAAAGATGTACAAAATGAAAAGAAATCGAAAATTAAGATAGTAATGCAGTTCAGAATTGTCTTCTCTCTCTCTCTCTGTCTCTGTCTCTCTCTGTCTGTCTCTCTCTGTGTCTCTGTCTCTCTCTCTCTGTCTCTCTGTCTGCCTCTCTCTCTATGTCTCTCTCTCTCTCTCTGTCTGGCTCTGTCTATGTATCTATCTCTCTGTCTCTCTCTTACACATACACTCTTTCTGTCTCTGTCTCTCTCTCTCTCTGTCTGCCTCTCTATCTATGTCTCTCTCTCTCTCTCTCTCTCTCTCTCTCTCTGTCTCTCTCTGTCTGGCTCTGTCTATGTCTCTCTCTCTGTGTCTCTCTCTTACACACACACACTCTCTCTCTCTCTTCCCTCTCTCCCTCTCTCTCACAAACACACACACTCTCTCTCTCATACACACACACACACACATACGCTCTCTCTCTCCCTCCCTCTCTCTCTGGTTTTGTGTGTGTGTGTGTGTGTGTGTGTGTGTGTGTGTGTGTGTGTGTGTGTGTGTGTGTGTGTGTGTGTGTGTGTGAAACGAAAAAAAAGAAAAGAAAAGAAGAAAGGATAAAGAGAGGGCGAACATTTTTTTTCTTCGGGATGTGCGGTGGGGGCGGGTTGGGGGACGTGTGTGGAAGGTTGAGAGGGAACTGAAGGAAAACAAAACAACAACAACGACAAATAACCAACAGAAAAATGAAAACACAGGGAAGACATACAGACGAATTCCAAATTATCACATTCTTAAGTAAATGAACAGAACAAATCAAAAGCAATAAAGAAAAAAGCGAAGAAAAGGAAAAGAAAAAAAAAAGTAAATCAAAAATATATGTCACGCAATAAACATATCAAGCAAGTATGTAGTAGTAAAAAAAAAAATGTGAGAGGGCGAAAAGTATTTTGTTTTCAAACAAAACAAAAACAACAACAGCAACAACAAAAATCAGTCACACAATCAGCACGTCGTAACAATTAAAGCCTAGAAAATAATCGAAGAGAAAATAAAGAAAGAAAAAAGAGAGAAAAAAAGAAAGAAAAAAAAGAAAGAAAGCAAAATACTCAAACTGAATCGCACACGATAATGATCAAACACAACAAATTCTTTTAGTGAACAGACTGAAATGATACAGAAAACATAATCCCCTAAAACAAATCCATCTTGGATATATACAATCGGCATCGCTTGACATTCAAAAACCCCTTAACCCCCCCCCCCCCCCCCCCCCCACACACACACACACAAACACCCCACACCCACCCCCCACCCCCCAAAAAGGTAAAAGAAAAGACGACGACGAAGAGGTTGGAGTGGGGTATGGGGGGAAGGCCCAGCAGAATTAACCCCACACATACACACACCTATGATGATCGCCCAACAAATTCGCTCAACAAGCCCCCTGGGTATCCGATAGAGGGCGGTATGCTAAAGCTGGTTTCCTTTCCGCGCACAGGTGATGCTTCCTTGCTGGCTGGGAAACAGGTGTTAGCTCCCCTGGAGGCCGTTGTCGTGAGTAGGTAGAGAGAGACTGAGAGAGAGACGGAGGGGGGAGGGGTCGGGGAGGGGGGGGTGAAGGGGTGGAGAGAGATTATCTGGATAGAGAGAGAGGGGGGGGGAGAGAGAGAGAGGAGGGGGGAGGGGTCGAAAGATTATCTGGAGAGAGAGAGAGGTGGGAGAGAGAGAGAGAGAGAGAGAGAGAGAGAGAGAGAGAGAGATGTGGAGAGAGAGAGAGAGACGCACTAAGAGAGTGAGAACTGGAGAGAGAGAGAGAGAGAGAGAGAGAGTGTGTGATAAAAAGGGGAGAGAGAGAAGGGGGAGGGAGAGAGAGAGAGTAATAAAAGGGGAGAGAGAAAGAGAGAGGGAGGGGGTAGGGAGAGAGAGAGAAAGAGAGTGTATTAAAAGGGGAGAGAGAGAGAGACAGAGAGAGGGGGAGAGAGAGACGCACACAGAAAGTGATAAAAGGGGAGAGAGAGAGAGAGAGAGATAGAGAGAGAAGAGGTGTTTCCACCCGCTGAGGCCAAATAAAAGTGAGACGGGAATGAGTGGGTAGAGAGAGACTGGGAGACAATTGGTGAGGGTAGGGGGGTCGAGAAAGATTACCTGGAGAGAGAGACAGACAGACAGACAGACAGACAGAGACACAGACACAGACAGAGAGACAGACAGACAGGCAAACAGACAGAAAGACAGACTGTCTGGAAAGAGACATACAAACAAAAACAGAGAGAGAGAGATTATCTGGAGAGAGAGAGACAGACAGACAGACAGACAGACAGACAGACAGACAGACAGATTGTCTGGAAAGAGACATGCAAACAAAGACACACAGAGAGAGATTATCTGGAGAGAGAGAGAGAGAGAGAGAGAGAGAGAGAGAGAGAGAGAGAGAGAGAGAGAGACAGACACACACACAGAGGCAGAGCGCAGTGATTAGAGAGACACAGAGACAGAGACAGGCACAGAGATACCGATAGAGAGTGGACAGGGACAGACTGACAGACAGACAGGCAGGCAGGCAGGCAGGCAGGCAGACAGACAGACAGGCGGGCAGAAAGCAGATTCCTCAGCGGTACCCCCCTGTCTGGGATGGGAGGGAAACAAGATGAACATGATAAAGAAGATGGGCCCCTAGGGGGGGTTTGGGGTGGGGGGGGGGGGGCGGACGACCCTTGTAGACTTCACTCCTGCTTTCTCGCTTGGAACCCGCCCCCCTCCTCCTCCTCCCTTCCCCCCGGTGTATCAGCAAGCTATTCCTCCTACCACAGCATGTTTTCTACCCAGGACTCCAATCTGGCTAGCTGGCATGGACTCGCATGCTGAAGCACCCCAGTGGTTTCTGTGTAGACCAGCTTTGGAACAGGTCCTGGGTGTAAACATCTGCTAGTGGTAAGTGCCCCCCAACCACCCACCCCCACCCCTTCCCAGCCCACACCCCCTCCCCCCACCAGCCCCACTTGGATATTATAACACATCGTGTAATGGATACAGCGGACATTCCAGCGTCCCATGAACTGTCTCCGCCCCAGAGAGTGCATTTTCCCCCCAGATGAAATCAATAATTGTCGGCTGTCGAAGTAGAACTGCCTTCACGTTTGTTTCCGTGGGAATGGGGTGGTCACAGTAAAGGCTGGTCCAGACCGATTTCCCATCGTCCCCTCCTCACTCCACTACCTCCTTCCTGTTTTTCAATCAATAGCTTGACCACTCCCATAGAATACGGGGGTAATTTGCACACCTTTTCTTCTGCCGTAGCTGCTGTGTGCACATGTTCAAATATTCGGTATAAGGACAGGTCTGGAACTTCCCTTTGCTTTTGAGAAAGTGTCTTGGGGTTGTTCCATTGCACCTTCTAGTATTTACTTGTGTGCTAGTTGAATCGGTAGCATAAGCAGCATTGTGACTTTTTTTTAATGACTTGAAAAAGAGAGTCTAAGACTCTTGAGATACTTTTGAATTTACACCAGCTAATATTAAGTTTCAAAGGGAGAGAGGTACTGCTCTTTATCGTTATTTAATTTCCAACTAGTTGGATGGAGGGAGGTTGGGGGGGGGGGGGGGGGTCGATATCGACTAGCCACAATTGGCCTTAGGGGTCATTGGAGTCTAGGGCCAAAATAACTCCAGGGAAGAACCCAGGAGGGGGTGAAAGGGGTAGTTTGAGAAGGTTACACCGGGATGGAGGGCTATTTTAGGCGATTCGGTGGGAAGGAGGGAGGTGGGGGCGTGGGGTGGGTGGCGGGGAGGGGGAGGAGAGAGAGAGAGCTGCTGATAAACGTGCATACAACTGATAGGAGGTCCCCCCTCCTCGTTTGTTTATGGACCTTGGCGTCGGCCGGCGGTAGTTTGAAAAAAGAGGGGGCCCGCGAAACGTTCCGAGGACAAACTACTGACAGGGGCCGTTAAACTTCTGCCCCCCCCCCCCCAACTCCCCCTCCCCCCACTCCACTCCCCCAACGCCCACCACCAGCACCCACACACACCTTTTTTTTTGTTTGTTTGTTTGACGCATTCCTGATTCTGGACCTCTTCCTGATTCTGGACCTCTTCCTGATTCTGGACCTCTTCCTGATTCTAGACCTATTCCTGATTCTAGACCTATTCCTCATTCCTCTATTCCTGATTCTGGACCTCTTCCTGATTCTGGACCTCTTCCTGATTCTGGACCTCTTCCTGATTCTAGACCTCTTCCTGATTCTAGACCTATTCCTGATTCCTCTATTCCTGATTCTAGACCTCTTCCTGATTCTGGACCTCCTTCTGATTCCTCTATTCCTGATTCTGGACCTATTCCTGATTCTAGACCTCTTCCTCATTCCTCTATTCCTGATTCTGGACATCATCCTGATTCTGGACCTCTTCCTGATTCTAGACCTATTCCTGATTCCTCTATTCCTGATTCTGGACCTATTCCTGATTCTAGACCTATTCCTCATTCCTCTATTCCTGATTCTGGACCTATTCCTGATTCTGGACCTATTCCTGATTCTAGACCTATTCCTGATTCCTCAATTCCTGATTCTAGACCTATTCCTGATTCCTCTATTCCTGATTCTGGACCTATTCCTGATTCTGGACCTATTCCTGATTCCAGACCTATTCCTGATTCTGGACCTATTCCTGATTCTAAACCTATTCCTGATTCCTCTATTCCTGATTCTAGACCTATTCCTGATTCCTCTATTCCTGATTCTAGACCTATTCCTGATTCCTCTATTCCTGATTCTGGACCTATTCCTGATTCCAGACCTATTCCTGATTCTGGACCTATTCCTGATTCTGGACCTATTCCTGATTCTAAACCTATTCCTGATTCCTCTATTCCTGATTCTGGACCTATTCCTGATTCTGGACCTATTCCTGATTCCTGACCTATTCCTGATTCTGGACCTATTCCTGATTCCTCTATTCCTGATTCTGGACCTATTCCTGATTCCTCTATTCCTGATTCTAGACCTATTCCTGATTCCTCTATTCCTGATTCTGGACCTATTCCTGATTCCTCTATTCCTGATTCTAGACCTATTCCTGATTCCTGACCTATTCACGATGAGCATCGTCCCGGTTCCTGTAGCACGAAATTGGTGATCCCGATTCGCCGGTTTCCAGTCCGTCTGTGTATGTATGTATGTATGTATGTATGTATGTATGTATGCATAATGCTCCATTAAACAGTTCGCCAATACTCGGTCAGCTTTTTTCACAGATTGACATCAGTTTATAGTTGGGCCAACAGCAAAGCGAGAGATTTGTTATCAATAGTTTCTCCAATGCAATAGGAAATCATTTACAGCTTAGTCTTTTGTGAAGGACAGTGACTCTCAAACTAGGAGGCCTGATTGCACACTGGCTCTTCGTGCTGCAGCCTCGGGGGGTGAGTTGGCCTTTGGGAACCAGACCAACGCCGACTGTCCAAATGCCCTCTTGGCCGAGAGAGTGGGGATGTAACTTGGGCAAGACACTCTCCACTATAATCAAATTCTAGCCCAGATGGTCGTGACAGCAGTTTGTTCTGATGGTCATAGTCGAACACGACTGACTATCATACAAATAGTTGGCGAACAGAAAAAGCTTTGGCCAGAGGATCTCTCTCTCTCTCTGTCTCTCTCTGTCTCGCGCGCGCTCTTTCTCTCTCTGCCTCTATTTCTGTCTCTATCTATCTATCTCTACAAGTTCTCTCTCAACAGATCTCTCTCTCTCTCTCTCTCTCTCTCTCTCTCTCCTATTTATCTCTCTCTCTCTACAGGTTCTCTGTGTGTGTGTGTTTGTGTGTGTGTGTGTGTGCGCGTGCGCGTGTGTGTGCGTGTGTGCGTGCGTGCGTGGACGGCAGGCGCAAATAATGAAGACGAACAAGGCAAGAGTTGTAAAGCCTCCAGATTGTCAACATGCCGAGAGGCAAAGCCTGTCCCAGAAAGAAAAGTTCTCCTTCAATTAGCCAGGTGAGCGAAATCATCCTCTAAAATTCTTCCTCCCTTCCGTATCACTGCTGATGACCATGTTAACATCCTGCCTGCAGACAGCTTTTGGGGGGTTGTGGGGGGTACAACTGGAAGTCGCAGATGTGTTCCCAGTAAAGCAGCGCAATTTTGATGGTGAACACAACACCAGAGCTGTTGGTAACAGTGATAAAGAAAATGAAGCTCATCTCTCGCCGCTTTCTTGTTTGGGACTGCTTGCACCTGCTTCGGTTGGAGTGAAAGTAAAGCGGCCATTTTGAAATGGGCGTTCACTCTCTTTGTCTGGCAAACCCTTCGTGCTCTCTTTGTCTCTGTCTCTGTCTCTCTCAATTCCTCTCTCTCTCTTTGTCTCTGTCTCTGTCTCTCTCAATTCCTCTCTCTCTTTGTCTCTGTCTCTGTCAGTTCCTCTCTCTCTCTTTGTCTCTGTCTCTGTCTCTCTCAGTTCCCCTCTCTCTCTCTTTGTCTCTGTCTCTGTCTCTCTCAGTTCCTCTCTCTCTCTCTGTCTCTGTCTCTCTCAGTTCCTCTCTCTCTCTTTGTCTCTGTCTCTGTCTGTCTCAATTCCTCTCTCTCTCTCTTTGTCTCTGTCTCTGTCTCTCTCAATTCCTCTCTCTCTCTTTGTCTCTGTCTCTGTCTCTCTCAATTCCTCTCTCTCTCTTTGTCTCTGTCTCTCTCAGTTCCCCACTCTCTCTCTTTGTCTCTTTCACTCTATTTCTCTCAATCTCTCTTGTTTTTTCTCTTTCTCTCTCTACCTCTCTTTCACTTTCGTTTTCTCTGTTTCTCTATCTTTCTATCTCTCTCTCACT
>NC_134896.1:57167535-57175035 GCF_041734735.1 Babylonia areolata
CATGCGACGAAAAAAAACAAAACAAAACAATAAAATAGTATCAGGTGTTGTTCATTGTGAACATTGAAATCTGTGTTATCATTCTCATATGGAAAATATTTATGTTATACGTTTATATATGTTTTTATCCCTCTCTCTACATCACATTACTTTGAATGGATGGTCGAACTGCACTTAGTTGCACAGATCGACTGACTTCATTTTGGATTTGGTTTTCATCAATATTATTACTATTGATGCATGTTGTTATTTGTATTATGAACCCCCATGTCATTAGGGCTGTAAAGCTATTGACATTAAAGTGTTCAGTGTTCTCTCTCTCTCTCCTTCTCTCTCCCTCCTTCACCTCCTGTCTGTCTCTCTCCCACTCTCTCCCTCCCTCCCCCTCTCTCACCCCTCTCTGTCTCTGTCTGTGTCTCTCTCTTTCTCTCTCTCGTTCAATTCTATCAGGACTTTAAAGCTAGTTCATCATTCAGGCAGCAGCAGCGCCGTCATCAAACAGATCTCTTCAAACTTTCGGTACATGTCTTGCTGAGTGCAAACTTTTAGCCGCTGGGGGAAATAACGAGACAGAGAAGGACCTTCAACAATGGAGGGAATCTTTCAGACAGGCGGAGAGAGACAGTCCGAAAGAAAGAGAGCTCTCTCTTCCAAGGTACGACTTCATGTCCTGGGAGAGGACTGTGTTGTGAAACCAATCATCTGGGAGGATGTGAAAGAGATGTATGTTTCCCCTGAGGGGTGGGGAAGGTGGGTGAGACGGTTGGGCAGATGAAGGATGCGTCATATCCGGAGTGGTGACGTAAAGAAGTACGTAAACGTTTAACTTACACGTCAGCTTAAAGTGGTGATGGATTTCTAAGGGGAAAACTGTTGACTACAAATTTTCGATTACGTCAAGCGAGCATGCGTCACGTACAACACACACACACACACACACACACACACACACACACACACACACACACACAGTTGCACACACACACACACACACACACACACACAGTTGCACACACACACACACACACACACACACACACACACACACACACACACACAGTTGCACACACACACACACACACACACACACACACACACACACCAAATCACAGGAATCGCACTCATGCACGCGCGCATGCCCACACAACCCCCACCTCCTCCATCCACACACACATGCAGACATACATGCACACACAGGCATGCACGCACGCATGCACAAATTCCACACGCGCACACATATCCAACACACACACACACACGCACACGCACACACACGCACACACACAGACACACGCACACCCCACACACGCACACACACACGCACAATTCCACGCACTTACCCCAGTTCATTTGTCTGGGGAGTGCTTACTCAGTGTCAACAGATACACGGGGTGTGGGGGGCAGGAGCTCAGACCGCATCGATCCTGTTGACAATGGTGACGTAAGGAGGGGGACATGGCTGCATCGGGGCCCGTGCACCCGGTGTGGCAGCCTCAAACTCCCCCCCCCCTTCCCCTTTCTGTTTTTGTTGTTGTTGTTGTTGTGGGTTTTTGTTTGTTTGTTTGTTTGTTTTTACCCGGGGGTCATTTTTTTCGGAGGGTAACCTCGAATGGAGGGAGCAAGGTCTCAGAATGGTTGAGACGCATGTCTGCATATACAGTGTCTGTTCGTTCCCCTTGTTGTTCAGTCAAGTTTAAGTCACGCACGCACACACACTCAGACATATAACTTTTTTTTTTTTTTTTTTTTTACGTGTAACACCGCTTTGTTTTTATTTACCCTGACATGCAGGCAGGCGTATTCCGTTTTCGGGTGTGTGCATGCTGGGTATGTTCTTGTTTCCATAACCCACCGAACGCTGACATGGATTACAGGATATTTAACGCGAGTATTTGATTTGCGTGCGTATAAAAACGAAGAGGATTCAGGCACAAGTCAGGTCTGCATGTATGTTGACCTGGGAGATCGGGAAAAATCTCCACCCTTTACCCAGCAGGCGCCTTCACCGAGATTCGAACCCGGGACCCTCAGATTGAACGCCGAACGCTTTAACTCGCACCGCCAGTCAATTTAGAATGCAAAATTCCCCTGTGCCATAAAAAAACAAAAAATAATGGATGGTATCTAAGAATAGCTGGGGATTCCCCTGTGATGTGTAGAAAAAAAAAGATGTACGCTACCACCGAAAAATACGAGCAGTAGGTTCGTGGACAACAGACCCATGAGGTTCGTGGACAACAGACCCATGATCCGGTGACAGTTCAGTGACAGGGGTGCTCTCTATCTGTAGCTGATGCTGAACTGCGGTATTGGTGGTGAAAGGGAAGTTTGTATCCACTTGGCTGTTGCTCCTAACTTAGAAAAGGGTCAGTACTGACTGGTTCTAGTTTCTCCCTGTCGGTCATTCCAAGCTGGTCTGCAAAGAACCCCCCCCCCCGACCCCCTCACCCCCAACACTCCCGCACTCCTGGGGGTTAACCTGGGCTGATGGGGTTATATTTGACCACGGGGTAAAAAACCCAACAACGGGGGTGTATAAATAGGATGCTGCACCGGCAGCTGCGCACAGCGAGGGTGGAATGGTGGGCAGCTGCCACTCTCTGGAGTCCTTTTGGTAGTTCTCTGTCTGTCTGTCTCTGTCTGTCTGTCTCTCTGTCTCGCCGTACATGCCTGTTTATATCTCTCACTCTCTCTTGTTCTCAGTGTGTGTGTGTGTGTGTGTGTGTGTGTGTGTTTGGGGGGGGGGGGGTCTGTTTTGTGTGTGTGTGTGTGTGTATGTGTGTGTGTGTGCGCGCGCGCGCTTCTCTGTCTCGCTGTCTCAACCTGACTGACTGACTGTCTCTGTCTCTGTCTCTCTCGCCATGAGCAATGTATCGATTTGGACACACAGAGAGGGGGGAGAGAGAGATAGGGAGAGAGAGAGGAAGGGAGAGAGAAAGAGAGGCAGAGACAGGGAGAGAGAAAGGGGGAGAGAGAGATAGAGAGAGACAGACAGACAGAGCCTCACCGGATATTAATTCCTGACTTTCTAAGAGGAGGTGTGTTTTTTTCACTTATACATAAAAGTAAAAATTTCCAATCGCTCCTGGCACCACTTCCATGTGGAAGTAAGTATGCCGCAAGGTATACATTGAGGCGATTACAGAAAACTGAAAATCAATAGCAGGGAAGCTTCCATACCGTTACATACATGTTATTAAAAGAACCCCACAAAAGTGAGCTTTTAAACCTCTTCTGAGGGAGGGGGGGGGGGTTATTTACAAAAAAGAAAAAGAAAAAAGAAGTGATAGTCTGTTATACGTATAAAGTGTATATCATTTAGTATGAATCATTTATGTACATGCCGTTGCATACATGTTATTAAAAGAACCCCACAAAAGCGAGCTTTAAAACCTCTTCTGAAGGGGTCTATTTACAGAAAAACAAACAAACAAAAACACACACAAAAAAAGAAAGAAAGAAAGAAAAAGTGATAGTCGGTTATACGAATAAAGTGTATATCGCGGTCGAAGACTTCGCTTGATTTTCAGTACGAATCATTTATGTACATGCTTCATAGCAAGGTAAGGACCTCTGCAAGATTTTCTCCATAGGCATGAAGAAATAATGCTAAATATCCGGCTAATTTTGCATAGCTGTTGGATGTAAACTGTTTGATAGCTTTGATGATTTGGGGCTGAAAACATCGATTTAATAAAATACTTTTTTTTTCAAGCTGTTCAACAGTACAAGCGTGCCTAAACAGCCAGAGGTCTGGAACTAGTTGCATTGCTCGGACAGAAGAGCCTAGAAAGGTCGTAACCCGCTATTAACTGTGTGTCGTATGGGACTGACCAATGGCGTAGTTGGGTCACTGTAGGCATTTTGACAGGTGTAACTGTCAGAAAGTTAGAACCAAGCAGTGAAACTGACTCGTGGACCCTATGCAGCTTGCACGATGTAAGTCATATCTCTGTCGTTTTTTTCTAATACTTTATGATAATATACATGCATATATATATATATATATATATATATATATATATATATATATATATATATATATATATATATATATATATATATATATGTATATATGTGTGTGTGTGTGTGTGTGTGTGTGTGGAGAGAGAGAGAGAGAGAGAGAGAGAGAGAGAGAGAGAGAGAGATGGCCTTACCTTTGTGTGAATCTGTATCTATCAAATTATCTCTCTGCACACACATTGATAGAAAGACAGACAGACAGACAGACAGACAGACAGACAGATAGTAAGGTGTAAAAGGAGCTCCACAGAGAGTAAGCAGCTTTTTTTAAAGCCCCATCAAAAGAACACACACACACACACACACACACACACACACACACACACACACACACACACACACAAACAAAAAACACCCACGTGGTCTGATGCTCAGCAGAATCACTTGCATTCCAAACTGAACAGTTGATAAATTCTAGTGTGGTTGAGAGTTAAAAAGCAAACCATATGCTGCTGGTCAGGCATATGCCTAGCTAATGTGGCCAAGCGTATATGGATTCGTCAGGACGTAGTGACGCCTCCTTGAGAACTGAAACTGAAACTGAAACTGAAACTGACACAGCTTCCATGTTTGTTTTTATTTATTTATTTATTTATTTTTTTATTGCTTTACGTTTTTTTGTCTGGAGGGTTTGTGTGTGTGTGTGTGTGTGTGTGTGTTTGGGGGTGGGGGGTAGGGGGTGGGGGTGGGGGCGGGGGGGAGCGGGGTGTTGGAGGGTATCCCAGACTTGGTGCTAAGTGGTAATGAACAGAATGGAATTTGCAGGTGGACAGGGCACAGTGCATTATCATTGCCTGGGTTGAGGGTGCTGGAAGTGGTGTGTGTGCCGTCGGCGGTAATTTTTGTAAGTGGCCTCGGAAATGGGTATAGTGTATTGATGCAGCAGCTTGCGCGCGCGCGCGCACGCGTGTGTTTGGGTGTGTGTGGGTGTGGGTGTGGATGGGTGGGTGTGGTGTGGGTGGGTGCTATCGCGAGCGCTTTTCTGTGTGTGTGTGTGTGTGTGTGTGCCTATGTGTGTGTGTGCCTATGTGTGTGTGTGTGAGTATGTGTGCGTGTGTGTGTGTGTGTGTGTGTGTGTGTGGGTGTGGGTGAGGGAGTGTGCTCGCGCGAGCGCTTTTCTCTCTCTCTCTCTCTCTGTCTGTCTGTCTGTCTGTCTGTCTGTATGTGTGTCTGTGCGACTATGTCTGTGTGTTTGTGTGTTCGTGTGTGTGTGCTCGCGCGAGTGTTTCTGTTTGTGTGTGCCTCTGTGTGTGTGTTTGTGTGTGTTTGTGTGTGTGTGTGTGTGTGTGTGTGTGTGTGTGTGTAGTCGAAAGGGGGGTGATATTGGGGATTTTAGAGAGGGGAGAATATGTGGAGGAGGTTGCACTTGCGTGTATGTGCACACAGCGCATGATTAGGGCTTTGTAATCATTTAACTGTCATGGGTAGTCAAGATGAATTATTTGCACACCAACGATATACGACTTCGAAAGTTATCGTATATATGGAAAAGGTCGGGCATCTATATGGGAGGGAGGGGGGGGGGGTGTTGGAGGGGTGAGATTTCCAATTGAGTTGTACAATGCAATAAACACGATGTTTTAGTCTGTTGCTAATTCACTGACAACAAATGATGCTTAATGAAGAGATGCTCGGAGTGTCAGTGGACTGCTGATGAGATAAACATAGGTTTTAGAAGTTATCTTGGGAGGACTTTTTTTTTTTGGGGGGGGGGGGGGGTGTCTTGTGAACATGTTTTAATGGTTTGTTCGTTCAAGATTCATACCCCACGAGACCTGGAACAGTTCAGTTGTGTGCCCCATGTCAGTGCATCACGTTTTATTGTGAGACGCACGTACATTTCATGATTTTGTGAGCCATGCGCTAACAAGTGCACAATACTATTAATGAATCCTCTGCCTTGGGCTGTGCGGCAATTAGACAGCAAACATTAGGTAGGTTGATGAGACTGGACCGTGTCTACTCAGGAAAGTTCGAAAGGAGCCAGCAAAACGGACGGTCGCACAGCTGAAGTAAGAGCGCTACTGTGTAAGGTTGGAAATGACAGCAGAAGAAACCTGCAACTTGGAGATGACAGTGGTAGAAGACTGTAACGTGGAGGCGACAGTGGAAGATGACTGTAACGTGGAGACGACAGTGGAAGAAGACTGTAACGTGGAGACGACAGTGGAGGATGACTGTAACGTGGAGACGACAGTGGAAGATGACTGTAACGTGGAGACGACAGTGGAAGAAGACTGTAACGTGGAGACGACAGTGGAGGATGACTAACGTGGAGACGACAGTGGTAGAAGACTGTAACGTGGAGACGACAGTGGAAGATGACTGTAATGTGGAGGCGACAGTGGTAGAAGACTGTAACGTGGAGACGACAGTGGTAGAGGACTGTAACGTGGAGACGACAGTGGAAGAAGACTGTAATGTGGAGGCGACAGTGGTAGAAGACTGTAACGTGGAGACGACAGTGGAAGAAGACTGTAACGTGGAGACAACAGTGGAAGAAGACTATGACGTGTAGACGACAGCAGAAGAAGACTATGACGTGGAGACGACAGCAGAAGAAGACTATGACGTGGAGACAACAGAAGAAGGAGACTGCGACGTGGAGACGTGGAAACGACAGTGGAAGAAGACTGCGACGTTTAGACAGCAGCAATGACTGAAATCAAACAGGAGTTCAAAGAAAACAAAATGAGAAGAACATTAAAAAAATTGCCACGATCAGCGAACTTTTGCACTCCAAGACACACGTGCCGTACCCGAAAGCGTGCGAATGCACCCCCCTCCACCCCCCCCCCCCCCTCACACACACACACACACACACACACGCTCACACGTGCGCACACATAATGTACAAGCAACAATATGCAGCCTGGAAGACACCCCACACGCCATTACCAACAGTCGTCATGTTGGGACAAAGGGTAGGACGAGTCTGAAGTGTGTGGGGACAGGGCTCCATCTCTTACCGACAGTCAACACCAATGGCTCCATCTCTTACCGACAGTCAACACCAATGGCTCCATCTCTTACCGACAGTCAACACCAATGGCTCCATCTCTTACCGACAGTCAACACCAAGGGCTCCATCTCTTACCGACAGTCAACACCAATGGCTCCATCTCTTACCGACAGTCAACACCAATGGCTCCATCTCTTACCGACAGTCAACACCAAGGGCTCCATCTCTTACCGACAGTCAACACCAATGGCTCCATCTCTTACCGACAGCCAACACCAAGGGCTCCATCTCTTACCGACAGTCAACACCAATGGCTCCATCTCTTACCGACAGTCAACACCAAGGGCTCCATCTCTTACCAAGAGTCAACACCAATGGCTCCATCTCTTACCGACAGTCAACACCAAGGGCTCCATCTCTTACCGACAGTCAACACCAAGGGCTCCATCTCTTACCGACAGTCAACACCAAGGGCTCCATCTCTTACCGACAGTCAACACCAATGGCTCCATCTC
>NC_134896.1:57180035-57185035 GCF_041734735.1 Babylonia areolata
GCGGGGAGGAGGGGGGGGGGGAGGGGGGAGGGAGTGGCAAAAAAGCAAAACAATAAATGAATAAATAAATAAACAAATAAATGAAGAAATGAATAAATAAATAAAGGCAACAACAAAAAAACAAACAAAAAAGTGATTATATATAATTTTTCTTACAGGTGCTCTTGTTCTTGTTACTGCTCTTCTCTTTTTTGTTGTTATCCCCCCCCCCCCCCCCCCCTACTCACACACACCCTATTTTTCTTGTTTCATTTTGATTACAGTTGCACAGCAAAGTGTTTCAAGTTTAAAAAACAGAATAAAAGTAAGATGAACGTACACAACCTAAGTACAGAGACAGACACTGAAAAAGACCGAGACACAGAGAGAGATTTTGCCCAAGAATGCGCTTTGTGGACAGTGTATGTCCAGCGACTGAGACCATGGATTCCAACGTTTTCGCCCTATAACTTTTTGTGTGATAGTCGTGTCTTACTATGACCATCAGAGCAACAGAGGAGGTAACTGCTGTCCCGAGTGTCTGGGATCGATTTTGATTATAGTGGAGAGTGTCTTGCCCAAGTTACATCCCCGCTCTCTGACATAAAGGTTTCAGGACAGTCGGTTCCCAAAGGCTAACTGGGCTGCAGCACTAAGAGCCAGTGCAGTTGTGCCACCTAGTTTGAGAGTCATAGTCCTTCATAAAAGACTAAGCTTGTCAATGACTGCAATGGAGAAACAATTGATAATACAGGTATCGCTGTGATGTTGGTCCAAATATGAGCTCATGTAAATATGTTGCTATAAGCTGAGAGCTGGGCACCAAATACATCGACCCGTAGTATCGAGTATACAGTATATATATATATATATATATATATATATATATATATATATATATATATATATATATATCTGAAACTCTTTCAGTCCCCCCACAGTTGTCTAACGTACAACCAGGAACCCCCACCCCAGTCCATTGCCCATTCTAACGCAGCCTGCATCATTACTATCCCTCTATGCTGCAAGGCGCCATGCTGGAACTGGTCAGGCCATGGACTTGTGGTCCAATGTCCACCAGCGATCAGGGTTCGAGGCCCCGTTTCGGCATGGTATTGTGTCCTTGGGGAAAAGGCATTTCACTCCGATCCCTCCAGTCCCCACTGAGGCGTGAATGGATACCGGACTTCGGTTGGAGGGAGGGGAGGGGAAGAGTGTGTGTGTGTGGAGGGGGGGAGGGGTGCGGGGGTGCGGGGTGGGGTGGGGGTGGGGGTAAAACGGGGGCAAGGAGAAAGATAAATCTCCGCTTTCCTATGCCGAGCCCTGTACACAGTGGACATGAAACCATTGCCCCGATAGCTGTAAAAAAACCCAAAAGCTATGGGACCTATTAAACCTCTAACCTCTATCCTCCTGTATGGCAGGGTGTGTGATGACGACATGATTGACATGGCCACCGTGTTGAATTCCAGGCGCGCGCGTTGACATCAAACCGAAAGCGCCCCCTTTTACCCTAGCTACATGCAAAAAGGGCGATTCTTCGCTTCACAGACAAGGTGACGTCACCCTCCTATGGACGGGTTGCGTTTGGAGGGGAGGGTTTTTCGGGTACTGTTCAGGTTCATTCGGCACTGATATCATTGGCTTCGCGCCAGTTATAGGTAGGTGTGTTATCTGATCAGAGGCTTTTATATTTCTGACAAATATCGTGTCGGGTATCCCCCCCACGCCCCCCTCTCCCCCCCCCCCCCACCACCACCGCATTTCGCCCTCCCCCGTCTCCCCAACACCCACGCCCCCCCACTCTCCCAGCAACGTTAGTTCCAGGAGACTCGCGTGTGTGAACTGAAACCGAACTGCGAGAACTGCGTAGTACATCTCACGTTAGAGAGAGAGAGAGAGAGAGAGAGAGAGAGAGACAGACAGACAGACAAAGAGACAGAGACAGAGAGAGGGTGGGGTGGGATATGCACACATTATTAAGCGAATGGGCACCTAAACGAGAGAGAGAGAGAGAGAGAGAGAGAGAGAGAGAGAGAGAGAGAGAGAGTGGGGTCAGAGAGGGAGAGAGGAAAAGACAGAGAGATAGAGAGAGAAACAGAGGGAGAGTGTGTGTGCATGTGTGTGTGTGTGTGTGTGTGTGTGTGTGTGTGTGTGTGTGCGTGCGTGCGTGCGTACGTGTGTACATTTGTGCGTATTTACGAAATTCTAACTGAACAACCGTGAACAGTTCAAGCATATATCCCTCTTCGTCATGGTCAGAATGACACCATCAAATGACAGTTATAAAGGTGTTGATAATTATATCATTTACATCAATAACAAAACAACGAAACAAGAAGAAGAAGAAGACTGTACATCATCATCATCATGGTAAGAAGACGGGTAAGAAGGAAGAGAGGGTGATGATGATGATGATGACGATGACGATGACGACGATGATGATGACGATGATGACGATGACGACGACGACGATGATGACGATGACGACGACGACGATGATGATGACGATGACGATGACGGGGTAAGCGAAATGCGAGAAGAGTGTAGACAGGGCAGTGCAGAACTAAAGAAGCCTTTGCCCGGGAGAGCGTGCAGATCAAGCTTCCAGGTCATCATTAGGATTGGGGAAAAGAAGGAGAAATCAGAAATAATCATTTTGCGTCAGCTCTCTCTCTCACTCCCCTCTCTCTCCTCTCTCTCTCTCTCTCTCTCTCTCTCTCTCTCTCTCTCTCTCTCTCTCTCTCTCTCTCTCATGTGTATGTTTTTCTATAACCTTTTGTTATGTTGTGAACATTTTGATTTCATTTCTCTTTGCCCTGAGGGCTGGATGTAAAAAAACAACAACAACATCTACATGCTTATTCCACTTCCCTCATTATAAAAAAAGATTCGTTCGTTCGTTCATTCGTTCGTTCCTTCGTTCTCTTTCTGTCTCTCCCCCCTCTCTCTCTTTCTTTCACACACACACACACACACACACTCTCTCTCTCTCTCTCTCTCTCTCTCTCTCTGTCTTCTGTGCTCAGCAAGATGATGAAGATGATGAAGAAGAAGAATGAGATGATGATGATGATGATGATGATATCAGCTGGCGTCATGGGCCAGTGAGTTACCTCCGTCATCCGATCGCATTTTGAGGAACTCATGCACGCCACTTTTTGAAGTTTAGGAGAGAGAGAGAGAGAGAGAGAGAGAGAGAGAGTAGTAGTGCTTCGAGTTTAGTATCTGCGAGCACATTTTGCCGGGGAAAAAACTGAAAGAGGTTGTAATGAAAGGCTTTGCGTGCGCTTATTTTCATTTCTCTCTCTCTCTCTCTCTCTCTCTCTCTCTCTCTCTCTCTCTCTCTCTCTCTCTCTCTCTCTCTCTATATATATATATATATATATATATATATTTGTTTATCTATTCATTTATTTCTTTATCTGTTTTTAATCATTTACTTATTTATTGATTTATATGTTCATTTACATATATATTTACTTATTTATTTTTCTATATATAATTATTCAAAGAAGTTCTGATGAAAGGCTTTGCATGCGCTTACCTATTTATTTATTTATTTTAATCATTTACTTTATTTATTCCTTTACATATTTATTCATCTACCTGTTTATTTATTTATTTATTTATTATTTATTTGTTTCTTTCTTTCTTTCTTTTGCTTTTGCTTTCAATCGCTTGTTGTCGTTTGTTGATTAAAAAATCATAGCTGAGCCTGGCATTGAATGTCAGTGAAAAGCCATACTGTGATTATATATGTATTATGATCTGATCTGCATATGGCGCTTTAGGAACGAAGGTGTTTCGTAGGATGTGTATGTACATCTCTCTCTCTCTCTCTCTCTCTCTCTCTCTCTCTCTCTCTCTATATATATATATATATATATATATATATATAAACACACACACACACACACACACACACACACACACACACATATGTGTGTGAGACACAGAGAGAGAGAGAGAGAGAGAGAGACAGAGACAGAGACACAGAGAGACAGAGAGACACAGAGAGACAGAGAGACACAGAGAGAGCGTGTGTGTGTGCTGCGTTACGTCACGTCACATTTAACGATGGGGATCTTTCTCTTCTCAAACTCATCATTTGCCCTCAACACCCTCCCCCCCAAGAAAAAAAAATCCACGCTGATAAGATGCTGATTGTGGTGATGATGACGATGGTGATGACGTTATCAGCTGGTGCGACGACTCGCTCCCTTCATCTGACGAAGACAGCTTGAAGAGATCATGCAAGCCGCTTTTTCTTTTCTTTTTTTTTTTAATTCTCCAAGCATGCTGCGATTCGTTCCGAAAATTGGTACAGGGTCAGGACGGGTGTTCAGATGAATAAGATGGTTGTGGAGGGGTGAGGGGGGAGAGTGCGTGGGAAGGGGGTTAGGGCGGGGTGTGGGGGGACGGGAGGTGGGGCCGTGGGTTGGGTAGTGGGAATCACTTCAGTAAGTACCTTGGAGCATCCTGCCGAGAAAATGCTCTTACAGTGCAGATGAAAAGGCTGGCTGAATTCGGAGTTGCTCTTCTTAAGGTTGTTTTTTTTTTTCTTTTTCTTTTTTCCATATGTGTTGGTGCGATGGATGAAATAAGAGATCTAGTCTGGACTTCAGGCTTGGAACTGAGTGAGAGAGGCTATTTATATAATGACTTGCAGATGGTAATTGATAACCAACCCCCCCCCCCTCTCTCTCTCTCTCTCTCTCTCTCTCTCTCTCTCTCCCCTAAGTCTTTTGACGTGTAATAAAACACAACCCTTCTCTCAAAACACTGCATTTTGTTGTTTTTGTTGTTGTTGACGACAGAGAATAAAACTGCCTTCAACAAGTGTACAGAAATGAAGGACCGACAGTGGAGTTAGTACAGGAGAATAAAGAGAATTTAACAACAATAAAGAGAAAAAAAAACAAAAAACAAAACAGAAAAAAACACAAAAAAACAGTCTCTCCATTTACAAGGTACACACACACTTTCAAGTCAAAGCTCCCGCGGGTTTGTTCCAATGT
>NC_134896.1:57190035-57195035 GCF_041734735.1 Babylonia areolata
CCCACTCTCTCGACCAAGAGGGTTTTAGGACGGTCGGCGTTGGGATGGTTCCCAAAGGCCGCCCAGCCCCCAAGGCTGCAGCACCAAGAGGCAGTGCAATCTTGCCTCATAATTTCACAGTCATAGTCCTTCACAAAAGACTAAGCTGTAAATGAATTCCACTATGATGATGATGGTGATGATGATGATAATAGAAGAAGAAGAAGAAGAAGAAGTATGATGATGATGATGATGATGATAACAATAATAATAATGATAATACTACTACTACTACTACTACTACTACTACTACTACTAAAGGAATCAGCATTTCCGTTCGACCCAGTCCGTCCATCTCCCTGACAAGTCCATCACCATCAGTCATCATCTTCATATTTTCCATTTCTTCTCTCCAACGTGCGAGTAGCTGCCTTTCCCACCGTGAAATAGCAAAGACATTTGTTTAGTTCCGCACCCCCCTCCCTCACCCCCGCTCCCTTCATCGTTATTCCTCTTTCCTTTGCCCTTCCTTCCCTTACTGGCTTTTCTCAAGGACCGCCCCCCCCCCGCCCCCGCCCCCCCCACACCCCCAACCCCCTCTAAGTTCAAAGACAGGCTGGAAAGTAGAGACACATGAACGCCACAGCGTGAAGAAGGGAGGAAGAAAAAAAAGAACTACAATTTAAAGAATGAGAGAGAGACAGAGAGAGAGACAGACAGACAGACAGAGACAGAGAGAGAGAGAGCTAGAGAGAGAGACAGATAGACAGAGACAGAGAGAGAGCTAGAGAGAGAGAGAGAGACAGACAGAGAGACAGAGACAGAAACAGAGAGACAGAGAGAGAGAAACAGAGAGACAGAGAGACAGACAGAGACACAGAGAGAGAGACAGAGAGACAGACAGAGAAGCGGCGTTTCCGTATGGCCCAGTCAGTCAGTCATTCACTCCCGGATAAGCCCCATCATTTTCTTCATACTTTTCAGTTCTCACCCCCATTGCAGAAACCAACGCCACCACACCTCTCCCTACCCCCCCCCCCCCCACACACACACACATACACCCTCCACACTCATACCCCGCACCCCCCACCAACCCCTTTACCCTACCGATGGCAAAGACTTTTTTTTTTCTCTCTCTTTCTTTCCTGTCTGTGTTTTTCGGACACCAGCAGGAATTCCCTCCCTCCGATGTTCCCCGTTCTGGCCAGTTGCCGACGGTAAGGTCCCACATACCCAGCGTGCCTTCTCTCACTTTTACAGGGGTAAAAAAAAAAAAAGGTTGGGGTGTTTAGTTTTGTTTGTTTGTTTCTGTGTTGTTGGTTGTTGTTTTTTAGATGATGACGGCGATCGTGAAGAGGGAATGGGGGGTGGGGAGGAGGGGGTGGGAAGAGGAGGGGTGTGGTCAGTGATGGAGAAAGGAAGGAAGGAAGGAAGGAAGGAAGGAGAGACAGAAGGACGGACTGACGGAATGAAGGCGGAAAAAACAAACAAAAGAAAAGAAAACAAAACAAAACAAAACAAAACAAAAACCAACGAACGAACACAGGTATACTTTAATATTGCATCTCTCTGTGTGTGTCTCTCTCTCTGTCTCTCTCTCTGTCTCTCTGTCTCTGTCTCTGTCTCTCTCTGTCTGTCTGTCCCTGTCTGCACTAATGAATCTGCCTGTGTCTGTCTATCTATCTGCGTCTCTCTCTCTCTTTCTCTTTCTTCTCTTCTCTGTGTCTGTTTCTTTCTTTCTTTCTTCCTTTCTTTCTTTCTCTCTCTCTCTCTCTCTCTGTCTCTGTCTCTGTCTCTGTCTCACCTTCCTCACCCTCCATCCCCCATTCTGGTCTGTAGTGCGGTGTGTGTTGTGTGTGTTTGTTTCTTTCATTTTTTTCTTTTTTTTCCTATGCATTTTACTAACACCATGCTAGTGCCTGTATGTCATGTGTGCGCGCGTGTGTGTGTCTGTCTGTGCGCGCGCGTGTGCGCGCGCGCGCGCGCGCGCGCGCGTGTGTGTGTGTGTGTGTGTGTGTGTGTGTGTGTGTGTGTGGTGTTGTTGTTGTTGTTGTTGTTGTTTTTATTTATTTTTTCTCCTCTGATATGTATCTCTACTAACACCATGCTTTCATATTATTTAGTATTGTGTAGTGTAGACCCTATTCAGGGCGGGGACTGGATGTAAAAAACAACACACCAGTGCCTATCTATTTTCCTCGAAATAAAGAATTTGTCTTGTTTTGACTTGTCTTGTATTCTCTCTCTCTCTCTCTCTCTCTCTCTCTCTCTCTCTCTCTCTCTCTCTCTCCCCCTCTCTCTCTCTCTCTCTCTCTCTCTCTCTCTTTGTCTCCCCCTCTCACTCTCTCACTCTCTCTCTCTCTCTCTCTCTCTCTCTCTCTCTCTCTCTCTCTCTCCCTCTCTCTCTCTCTCTCTCTCTCTCTGTCTCCCCCTCTCACTCTCTCACTCTCCCAAATCTGCCTTCGATCTGTCTAGGCCACGTCACGTCTTTAAGTCCTTAAATGGCTGTAAGACAAGTGAGCGAGCGTCTTGGAAAAGAAGATTAAATTGACTCTCTCTCTCTCTCTGTCTCTCTCTGTCTCTGTGTCTCTCTCTGTCTCTCTCTGTCTCTGTCTCTGTCTGTCTGTCTGTCTGTCTCTCTCTCTCTCTCTCTCTCTCTCTCTCTCTCTCTCTCTCTCTCTTCTTCTTCTTCTTCTTCTTCTTCTTCTTTCACCACGTCGCACCATCGTTTGTCAATTAGTTGACGTTAAGCACCGCTGACACCTTAGCTTTCCACCATGGAAACTCTCAGAGAATTATCTGTTGGGTTGTTTTTTTCTTTTTTTATCCACCCCCCGCCCCCGCCCCCTTCCCCTCCCCTTCCCCCCTAGCTGTAACCGGCTCTGAAGCTAACAGTCGCCGCCCCCGTCCACACTACCCCCCACCTCTGTATAATCCCCCTCCGGTTTTGTTGTTGTTGTTGTTGTTTTTCTCCCTCCTTCGTAATGTGTTGGTACTGGTTGCGGTGAAATGACTTCCAGTTTTTCTGTGTGATATCGTTCCTGTCTAACGTCCGTGTGTGGGTGGGAGGGTGGGAGGGGGGTTTGGAGGGGTCTGGGTGGGAGCGGGGTGGTGGGGGGTTGTTGGGGGGGTGGGGGGGGCATTGTGGTGGAGTGGACAGACGGATGGAGGAGGGAGGTGGGGGTACATGTTTCTTCAAATTGAACGAACTTTTTTTTTTTTTAAATGATGGAAACGTACGAATGTATATTCATATTTATGTGCAAGTAAACACAGACACACAGACAGACACGCGCACTTGCACACTCCTACTTCTGCTGCTACTGCTACTACTACTATTACAACTACCTACCTACCTACCTATATACATACATACATTCATACATACATTCATACATACATACATACGTACGTTACCTACCTGGCTGCCTGCCTACTAATCTACCTACCTACTTACATACCTTCATACCTTTATACATACATGCATACATATATACATACATACATACATACATACATACAGACTGCGCCAACACATATAATTGTATAAAATACACTTACTTCGGATGTCTTGCTTACTAAAACAAAACAAAACAAAAAGAACTGTTTCTCGTTAAAGAAGTATTGATTATTGTTTCATACATACAAGAAGAAGAAAATAATCCGTCGAATATTGAATGCAAAAAAAAGAAAAAAAAGAAGAAAGGTATTAGAGAAAGAGAGAAAAAAAAAGTAACAGAAACCAGGAAGAAAGAAAGCAATAAAGAAAGAATTAAAGAGAAATAAAATAGAAAAGACAGACAGACAGACAGACAGACACAGACAGAAAGAAAGAAAGAAAGAAAGAAAGCAATAAAGAAAGAATTAAAGAGAAATGAAATAGAAAAGACAGACAGACAGACAGACACAGACAGAAAGAAAGAAAGAAAGAAAGCAATAAAGAAAGAATTAAAGAGAAATGAAATAGAAAAGACAGACAGACAGACAGACAGACACAGACAGAAAGAAAGAAAGAAAGAAAGCAATAAAGAAAGAATTAAAGAGAAATGAAATAGAAAAGACAGACAGACAGACAGACAGACAGACAGAAAGAAAGAAAGAAAGCAATAAAGAAAGAATTAAAGAGAAATGAAATAGAAAAGACAGACAGACAGACAGACAGAAAGAAAGAAAGAAAGCAATAATGAAAGAATTAAAGAGAAATGAAATAGAAAAGACAGACAGACAGACAGACAGACAGACAGAAAGAAAGAAAGAAAGAAAGAAAGAAAGCAATAATGAAAGAATTAAAGAGAAATCAAATAGAAAAGACAGACAGACAGACAGACAGACAGACAGACAGAAAGAAAGAAAGAAAGAAAGAAAGCAATAACGAAAGAATTAAAGAGAAATGAAATAGAAAAGACAGACAGACAGACAGAAAGAAAGAAAGAAAGAAAGAAAGAAAGAAAGAAAGAAAGAAAGAAAGAAAGCAATAATGAAAGAATTAAAGAGAAATGAAATAGAAAAGACAGACAGACAGAAAGACAGAAAGAAAGAAAGAAAGAAAGAAAGCAATAACGAAAGAATTAAAGAGAAATGAAATAGAAAAGACAGACAGACAGACAGAAAGAAAGAAAGAAAGGAAGAAAGAAAGCAATAAAGAAAGAATTAAAGAGAAATGAAATAGAAAAGACAGACAGACAGACAGACAGACACAGACAGAAAGAAAGAAAGCAATAAAGAAAGAATTAAAGAGAAATGAAATAGAAAAGACAGACAGACAGACAGACAGACAGACAGAAAGAAAGAAAGAAAGCAATAAAGAAAGAATTAAAGAGAAATCAAATAGAAAAGACAGACAGACAGACAGACAGACACAGACAGACAGACAGACAGACAGAAAGAAAGAAAGAAAGCAATAATGAAAGAATTAAAGAGAAATGAAATAGAAAAGACAGACAGACAGACAGACAGAAAGAAAGAAAGAAAGAAAGCAATAATGAAAGAATTAAAGAGAAATGAAATAGAAAAGACAGACA
>NC_134896.1:57200035-57202535 GCF_041734735.1 Babylonia areolata
TGACGTTCGTATTATCCACGCAGCACGCACATGTATATATATATACACACACACTCGCACGCACACGCACACACGCACTTCAACTTCTTTATCTTCCATCCTCCAAATTTTCGTGTGTGTGTGTGTGTGTGTGTGTGTGTGTGTGTGTGTGTGTGTGTGTGTGTGTGTGTGTGTGGCTGGCTGTCTGTCTGTCTGTCTGTCTGTGTCTGTTTTATTATTCATTTACTATACCCCTCCCCACCTCACCCCCCACTCCCCCACCTCCCTTGTAGACCATTCCCATCCTTCTGATTGCTTCCATATTTTCTTCATTGCTTTTCCATTCGTACTTCCTCCCTCCCTCCCTCCCTTCCTTCCTTCCTCCCTTCCTCCCTCCCTCCCTCCCTCCTTCCCTTCCTTCCTCCCTTCCTTCCTTCCTTCCTTCCTCCCTCCCTCCCTCCCTCCCTCCCTCCCTCCCTTTCTTCCTCCCTTCCTTCCTTCCTCCCTCCCTCTCTCCCTCCCTCTCCTCCTCTCCTCCTCCTCCTCCTTCCCTTCCTTCCTCTTCCTTCCTTCCTTCCTTCCTCCCTCCCTCCCTTCCTTCCTCCCTCCCTTCCTTCCTTCCTTCCTCCCTCCCTCCCTCCCTCCCTCCCTCCCTTCCTTCCTTCCTCCCTCCCTCCCTCCCTCCCTTCCTCCCTCCTTCCCTTCCTTCCTTCCTTCCTCCCTCCCTCCTTCCCTCCCTCCCTTCCTCCCTCCCTCCCTCCCTTCCTTCCTTCCTCCCTTCCTTCCTTCCTCCCTCCCTCTCTCCCTCCCTCCCTCCCTCCTTCCCTTCCTTCCTTCCTCCCTCCCTCCCTCCCTCCCTCCCTTCCTTCCTTCTTCCCTCCCTCCCTTCCTTCCCCCTTTCTTTCTTTCTTTCTTTCTTTTTCCCCTCTCTTGCGCCATGCCCACTTTCCATGTTTCTCCATTTGTTTTGGGTGTTTTTTTTCCTTTGCGTTTCTGCATTCTTGTTTATTTTTTGTTGTTTTTTTTGTTTTGTTTTGTTTTTTTTGTTTTTTCTTGTCTTTCCTATTATTCTATTGTTAAGGTGGTTATGGTGTTCTTGTTTAGCTAGGTTGTTGGTCTGTTTTTTTATTATTAAAAACACATTTTTTTCTTTGTGTCTGCGTGTTTGTTTTGTTTTGTTTTTGTTTGTTTGTTTTTTGTTGTTGTTTTTTTGGGGGAGCGGGGTTGTTTTTTTTTCTTTTTTTATGGTTTTAGCCAAGACTCGACTGTTGTTGTTGTTGTTGTTGTTGTTGTCGTTGTTGTTGTTGTTGTTGTTGTTGTTGTTGTTGTTGTATTGTTTTGTTTTGTTTTTCTCCCGCCAACCTGGCTTTCTTGTCACCACGTTTTCGCTCTTGTTATTCTACACATCAGAGATATGCAAAAAAATGTCTGATTCTTGTCTCTGTCTCTGTCTGTCTGTCTGTCTGCCTGCCTGTCTGTCTGCCCGTCTCTCCCCCCCCCCCCTCTCTATCTCTCTCTCTAATGTGAACATCACCATCATCATTATCATCATCGTCCTAGTCATCGTCATCAGTGTTATTAATGGCATTATTGTTTGTTTTTGTTTTTGCTTTTTAAAATGTTTTATTATTATTATTTTTTTTTTTATTACTAAATTTACTCAAATTGTTCATGTGTAGCGTTGATGCAAATGAAGGTGTGTGTGTGTGTGTGTGTGTGTGTGTGTGTGTGTGTGTGTGTGTGTGTGTGTGTGTGTGTCTGTGTCTGTGTCTGTGTGTCTGTGTTCGTCTGCTTCTCTCGAGATCTCTGTCTGTCTGTCTGTCTGTTTCTCTGTCTGTCTGTCTGTGTGGTGTTGATCAATACAGCCCCGACGAGAAAGACATCCCCGCACAGAATGACTGACGTTCTGACCTGTGAGCTGTGTCAGCAGCAGGAGGCAAGGGGTTAAATACACTGGCATGTGGAGCTCGCAGCACCAATAAAAAGAAAACGTCTGTGGCAGCTGGGATGTCAGCGTCGGCATTCTGCATGCTCTGCGAGTTCCCTTTTCTTTCTTTCTTTCTTTCTGTCTTTCTGTCTTTCTTTCTTTCTTTCTTTCTTTCTTTCTTTCTTTCTCTTCTTCTTCTTGTTCTTGTTCTTCCTGTTCTTGTTCTTGTTCTCAGTCTACTTCTTCTTCGTCATCATCATCATCATCATCATCTTCTTCTTCTTCTTCTTCTTCTTCTTCTTCTCCATCATCAGCATCAGCATCATCATCATCATCATCGTCATCATCATCATCATCTTCTTCTTCTTCTTCTTCTTCTACTTCGTCATCATCATCATCATCATTACCTTCTTCTTCTCCATCATCATCAGCATCATCATCATCATCATAGTCATCATCATCATCTTCTTCTCCTTCTACTTCGTCATTATCATCATCATCATCATCATCATCACCTCCTTCTTCTTCTTCTTCTTGTTCTTGTTGTTGTTCTTCTTATTCTCCATCATCATCATCATCATCATCATCATCATC
>NC_134896.1:57205035-57212535 GCF_041734735.1 Babylonia areolata
GAAGCAGAATCTGTGGTTTGCACATTGAACCAACACCATCAGGACGATTAGTTTGGTCATTGTTGTTCCCTGCTTGCAGGCTATAATTCTACGTGCTGCTTCCTAAAGCAGTTCGCGTCGCCTTTGTATAGAGAGAGAAGGAGAGAGAGAAAAGTGGGGAGAGAGAGAGGAGGACGGGGGAGGGGTGGGGGAGGAGAGAAAGGGAGAGAGGGAAGAGAGAGAGAGAGGGAGAGAGAGAGAGGGAGAGAGAGAGAGAGAGAAGAGAGAGAGAGAGAGAGAGAGAGAGAGAGAGAGAGAGAGAACGTACAGTCGACTAAACAATCATCCTTTGCAGTACGTGAAAGGAACACACACACACACACACACACACACACACACACACACACACACACACACACACACACACACACACACACACACAAAACAAAAAACAACAACAACAACAAACAAACAAACAAACAAAAACGTGGGTCCGACCCAGCAACCCAGGACTTGAAACAGATGGCAACAAAGTAGACGGATATGATCATATCCGGGAGCTGGTTTTCCGAAGCAAATCATAACTCTATAGAGGAGGTGTAGGTGTGTGTGGGGTGGGTGGTCAGAGGGGGGAGAGTGTGGAGTGGCAATAGTGTGTCTGCTATGCATTCTTCTTCGTTCGTTGACTGTAACTCCCACGTTCACTCATATGTACACGAGCGAAGATTTTACGTGTATGGCCATTTTTACCCCGCCATGTAGGTAGCCACATTCCGTTTGGGGGGGATGCAGTGCTGGGTATGTTCTTGTTTCCATAACCCACCGACCGCTGACATGGATTACAGGATCTTTAACGTGCGTATTTGATCATCTGCGTGCATATACACGAGGAGGGGTTCAGGCACTAGCAAGTCTGCACATGGTTATGCTGACCTGGGAGATGGGAAAAAAATCTTCACCCTTTACCCACCAGGTGCCGTTACCGAGATTCGGACCCAGGACCCTCAGATTGAAAGTCCAACGCAATTGCACCCGTCCCCGCTATGCATAAATTGGGTGTTCGTCGTGAAATGGGTGTATTTTCTTTTCTTGATGTCGCGCATAGTTTTGAGAGAAGCAACTCAGTGCATTGTACCCACCCAGTCACACTCTTCATGCACTTCATTGTGGATCAGTCCGCGCGCTTTGTAATTCTCTTTTTATCACAACAGATCTCTCTGTGAAATTCGGGATGCTCTCCCCAGGGAGAACGCGTCGCTGCACTACAGCGCCACCCGTTGTTTTTTTTTTTTGTTTGTTTTGTTTTGTTTTTCCTGCGTGCAGTTTTTGTTGTTGTTGTTGTTGTTGTTTTTCTTTTCTTATCGAAGTGGATTTTTCTACAAAATTTTGCCAGGAACAACCCTTTTGTTGCTGCGGGTTCTTTTACGTGCGCTAAGTGCATGCTGCATACGGGACCTCTGTTTATCGTCTCATCCGAATGACAAGCGTCCAGACCACCACTCAAGGTCTAGTGGAGGGGGAGAAACTATCGGCGGCTGAGCCGTGATTCGAACCAGCGCGCTCAGATTCTCTCGCTTCCTAGGCGGACGTGTTACCTCAAGGCCATCATTCCACTGTTAATACGCCTCCTCCTCCTAGATACCGAACCCGGAAACTGAGAGTTCGTCCACATAAGGACAGCACGCCTGTAAGGCCCCCCAACAATCGCCTGTCTGCTTTCCTCTTCTGCGACGCCGGAGGTTAGGTGAGAGAGGGGGGAGGGGAGGGGGGGGGAGAGCGGAGCTTTTACTGAAATGAAGCTGAATGACAAACGGGCGCTGAAAGGCTGGGACAACAGCTCTTCCCCTTCCAGCTCAATATTCAGCTCACTGGTCTCTATGTATACAGCTCAGCTAGCGGGGCTGTCTATCAAGCTGCTGTCTTGTAATTTGTCGAGTGATGTATAATGGTCTGTGTTGTCGTCGACTGGGGCAATCGGCCAATACTTGACTTCACCTGACGTGCGTCAGCCTTGCGCGCATTTTCTATGCGCGTCTTGCTTTTGCTTGCTAGTGTATTTGTGTTGTGTTGTCTCCTCAATGCGGTTCATAAACAGCGAGCTTGTCCTTCAGTTTCTTTTTCTGCTGTTTTTCATGGTTGTTGTATACAAACGATCTTAACAGCGCTAAATCTTTGCGGCTAAGATTTCATTAAAAAAAAAAGAGAGAGAGAGATACTATACCCCATGAAAATATACAATGTGCAGGCTGTGTTTGGTAAACTCGAATCGACAAATAAATCGTGCTCCTTTAGTTGTCGGTGAAGGTGTGGTTATTCCAGGGTTTCAGTATTCTGGCTTAGTTGTTTATGCGTGTGTTTGCGTGATTGTATTGTTTGCGTGATTGATTGACATTACAAGATTCATATTCCGTAATCATTTTCTTAAGACTTGCATAAACGTCCTCATCATCAACATGTACTTGCATATGCATATGT
This sequence comes from Babylonia areolata, assembly GCF_041734735.1. Classification (NCBI taxonomy): domain Eukaryota; kingdom Metazoa; phylum Mollusca; class Gastropoda; order Neogastropoda; family Buccinidae; genus Babylonia; species Babylonia areolata. The sequence continues at coordinate 57,207,490 of NC_134896.1, forward strand.
TGTATGACAGTCAGTGGTTTCTATGACCACCAGAGCAGCATCTGCTGTCCTGACTGTCCAGGCCAGAATTTGGTCATAGTGGAGAGTGCCTTGCCCAAGTTACATCGCCACTCTCTCGGCCAAGGTGGTTTTTTGTTTTGTTTTGTTTTTTTATAGGAGAGTTGGTGTTGGGGTGGTTCCCAAAAGACAACTAGTCCTCAAGGCTGCAGCACCAAGAGCCAGTACAAGCTTGTCTCCAAATTCCAGAGTCATAATCCTTCACAAAAGACTAAGCTGTAAATGACTTTCCATCTCCGTGTAGAAAGCATTTTACATACAGCTCTCAGTTTGCTGTACACCTACCTGTAAGCTTATTTCAGTCAATGAAAGCCGAGCGTTGGGCCTATAATAACCATGGTTTCAATGTGATAAAAAAAGACAACAACAATCAAACTTCCATCTAATTTAAGAGTTAAATAAAATGACTATAAACAGATAAGTGAACGGCGAGCCTGTCCTTAGTTCAGAACGTGGTGGAGAAAGCGGTACCTAAAGTTTTTTGGATTTTTTCCCGGTGCTTTTTGTTCAGTTATGCAACAAACTTCTTCGTCGTCGTTCCTGGGCTGCCGACTCCCACGTTCCTCGTATGTTCACCAGTGGGCTTTTACACGTACGACCGTTTTTACCCCAGCCTTGTATGCAGCCATACTCCGTTTTCGGGGGGTATGCCATAGACAATGTGTCGCTGGTGTCAGCCACTCGGATATAGACAGGTCAAAGGTGTCAACAGCAGTTCTTTTTTTTTCTTCGGGTTAATTCCGACGGTCGCAGTTTGGGACACCAATCACACGGTGTGTGCGGCCAGCAATGCGATACTGGGAGTGATTGTACAGGACGCAAAGCAAATCCAGCCAGCTGTCTTCCTCCCGTGGGTTGTAGACGCAAGTCCGAGACTCCACCTTAGCAAGTCCTTACTAAGCTTAGGAAGGGGTGGATTTGTGGAAGTTGAGTGGAGGTGGTGGGGGTTTGGGGGGTACTATTGAGCTGGATGGGGTGGGGTGGGAGAGGGGAGCAAGTGTGGTGGTGGTTTGATTATTTTCCAAGCCGCACCGTCCCGATAATGTGTTTTATCAATAACACACGAATCATGTGTAAATGCATTTCCATAGATGAATGATTGCTTTCTTTATATATATATATATATATATATATATATATATATATATATATATATATATATGGTTTTGGGGTGGGTGTTTTTTTTTTTTTTTACACATCTATTAATTTTTTTGCTTCTTTTTTTCACCGTTTTTTCAGGTACTTGATGTTAATTCTTCTTCTACTACTTTTTTTTAAGGAAAAAAAAAGGCACATATTGTTTATTTTACATAAGAAATGAAAAAAAAAGAAGAAAAAAAGACCGACTTTGACAGACAGACAGATTGGTTTTTTTGTTTGTTTTGTTTTTGTATTTGGTGTGTGTGTGTGTGTGTGTGTGTGTGTGTGTGTGTGTGTGTGTGTGCGTGCGTGCGTGCGTGCGTGCGTGCGTGTGTGTTTCTGTGTGTGTGTATGCGAGTGTGTGTGTTTCTCTGTGTGTGTGTGTGTGTGTGTGTGTGTGTGTGTGTGTGTGTGTGTGTGTGTGTTGATCTTGTTGTTGTTGATGTTACTGGTGATGATGTTGTTGTTGTTGTTTTGTTGTTGGTGGTGGTGGTGGTGGTGGTGCACTGAGTAACACCCGTAGAGGCCACAGCAACGAAGCACTGCCACTCCCCACTCTCACTCCTCCCCCTCCGCACCCCCCCCCCCCCCCCCCCCACACACACACATCCCTCACCCCGCCCGCCCCCCCCCCCCCCCCCCCCACACACACACATCCCTTACCCCCCCCCCGACACACACACACATCCCTTACCCCCCCCCCGACACACACACACATCCCTTACCCCCCCCCCCCCCAACACACACACCAACCGCCATCCTCCTCCTTCCCAAGAGGGAAAGGTAAAAAGCACATTAGTAATTCAGCCACTAGTTCTTTCAATCCCTCAATAAACAACTGATTATGGCTTGAGAGTACTATTACTGTCCTTCTGTCTCTGCGCCGTGTCTCGTGTGTGTGTGTGTGTGTGTGTGTGTGTGTGTGTGTGTGTGTGTGTGTGTTTCTGTGTGTGTGTGTGTTTCTGTGTGTGTGTGTGTGTGTGTGTGTGTGTGTGTGTGTGTGTGTGTGTTTGAATGTCTGTGTGCGTGTCTGTCTCTGCCTCTGTCTCTCTCTCTCTCTCTCTCTCTCTGTGCATCTCTGTCTGTCTCTGTCTTATCTCTGTCTCTCTGTCTCCCTGTCTCTGACTCTCTCTCTCCCTCTCCCTCTCTCACTCTCTTCTCTCTCCTTTCTCTCTCTCTCCCTTCCCCCTCTCTCTCCAAATGACTTAACGCACCTATTGCTCTCTCTCACACACACACACACACACACACACACACACACACACACACACACACACACACACACACACACACGCACCACAAATCTGAACTATACAGACAGACGCTAGCAAGTGGCCAACTCCATCGCAGTTCAGAACAGGAATCCTCACCCCCTCCATATTACCAGGATAGCAAGGACGTCTGAGACTGAAGAATCGAGCCGACAGACAGACAGACAGACAGACAAACAAGACAGACAGACACGCGGTCACAGTTGCTAGCTGCACACCCCCCCGCTCCCCCCCCCCCCCCACACACACACCTCTATTTCTCTCTCTCTCTGTGTCTCTCTCTCTCCCCAACAAACTATCCATCCATACCATCATCAACTTCCGTCAAAACTACCCACCTTTGGCCAGCGAACAGCAAGACAGTGGGAAAACATTCCTCAATCCCTCGCCACTCTATTTTTCTTGGCGTTCAGTTGCCAGCCGTCGCGTTTTCCAGGGACAGGGCGAGAGGAGGTGGTGGTGGTAAGTAGTGAGGGGTGGAGGTATGGGGTAGGAGGGACGGGGGATTCGGGGGTTGGGGGTGTAGAGTGTGTGTAGAGTTAGTAGGTTGGGGGGGTAGGGGGGTGGAGGCCAGGTGAAAGGGAAAGCTAAAAAAATATAAAAAAGCGATGTTTTCTTGGGTCTCCAAAAAAAGGTCAAGCCAGGTGATAGGAGTGGTAGAAAGGTTTTGGCTGCCCACGTCTGTCTCTGTCTCTGTCTGTGTCTCTGTCTCTCTCTGTCTCTGTGTCTTTGTCTCTGTCTCTCGGTCTCCCTGTCTGTCTGCCTGTCTGTCTGTGCTGTGGTGTGCTACCGGAGACAAACCAGCTGTAAAGCAAACAAAAGTTACCCCTCTTGGTGTCTGAATTATCCTGTCCCTCTGTCCCTCTGTCTGTCTGTCTGTCTCCCTCCCTCCCTATCTCTCTCTCTCGGCCTTTCTCTGTGCTATCTCTCTCTCTCTCTCTCTCTCTCTCTCCCTTTTTCTCACTCACCACCTCCCCCCCTCCCCCTCTCTCTCCCCCTATCCTTCTCTTTCTCTGTCCTGTGTCTTATATAGAATTTTGTCTTGTCTTGGCCTTAATCTGTGCCATCTCTCTCTCTCTCTCTCTCTCTCTCTCTCTCTCTCTCTTCTCACTCACCACCTCCCCCTCCCCCTGTCTCTTCCCTCCATCCCTCTATATCTCTCTTTGTCTCTGTCTCTCCCTCTCTCTCTCTCTCTGTCCTGTGTCTTATTTATCAGACGGTTGTGTATTGGTTAGGTTGCGAAGGCGGGTGTGGTTGTTGTGGGAGATAGGGAGGGGGGGGGGAGGAGAGTGGGGTGGGGGGGGGGATAGGTGTCCGATGTCTTGATGGTTGTGATTGGCCGGCTAAGAGCGAGCTTTTTGTTGGGCCCTGTCCGTCAATCAGTGAAGTGTTTAGTAAACAAGCAAGCCGGGGCACACACCAGGGCTAGGTTCTGACTGACTGTCTCTTCTGTGCTGCTGATACTTACAAAGGAAAGAAGAAAAGAAAAGAAAAGAAGTGTATATACACAAGTTGCGTTTAACGTGTCATGAATGGGAACTTCTTTTTATCAGTGATTTCGGGTGTGTTTTTTGTTATTGTTGTTGTTTTTCATTTTATTTTATCTATAGATTTATATTTTTATTTGTTTACGTATTCATTTATCATTCTGTCTGTTTATTTCATTAAAAAAGTCTTTATTTATTTGTTTATTTATTTATTCGTTTATTTATTTATTTATCTGCATACACTACCGCTCAGTTTGCCTGACAACAGGAATTCACCCAAACAGTGGAACTCTCTGCCCTCACACCTTCGTTGCACCCCCATCACCCGCATTCAAGAAAGCGCTCAGAACATGTCTTTTCAAGCTGTACTTTTCTCACTGAAAACTTTTCCATCTGCTTGCTGTGATGTTTGTCGTTGCTGGATGTGCACTTTGTGTTGATCTGTGTGCATCTGGGATGATTTGGGGTGTGGTTTTCGTGATAGCTGGTTCCCTGGTGTTTATTTCTGACAATGGTGAATGTGATGTGATTTGTTTTGCTGTGATTCGCACTGTGTGATTTGGGACTGATGGCGCCTGTGTCGAGTCACTAAAAAAAAAAAAAAAAGTCACTTAGTCTTACATAATATTTTAGTCAATGTCATGTGAAACTGTGTTGATTTTGTACATATTTTACGACACTTTGTCTTACATTTGTATATTTTATTGCAAAGCGCGGCGAGCCCCATCTGAGACGGGGGTACTGTACTATATAAGCCTGCATTTTATCATTGCTGTTACCATCATACCTCCAAAAGGAAAACTAGCTGCATAAGGAGTTCGCAAGATGGTCCTTATTTATTTTGTTTCTTTATTCATTTATTATTATTATGATTGTTTTTTGATTATCTTTTTTTTTTTTTTTTTTTTTTTTTGCTTTTTTGTTTTTGTGAACTTATCTATATATTTAGCAGCAGCAGAAATACGTCTGGTTTTTGTGGGTTTGTTTTTGTGTGTGCTTTTGTTTGTTTGTTTGTTTGTTTTTGTTTTTTGTTGTTTTTTTACTGGTGCACGCTGACGTGTTCTCTCCCTTTGATTGGCTGCATTACACAC
>NC_134896.1:57217535-57220035 GCF_041734735.1 Babylonia areolata
GTGTGTGTGTGTGTGAGAGAGAGAGAGAGAGAGAGAGAGAGAGAGAGAGACAGACAGACAGACAGACAGACAGACAGACAGACAGAGAAAGAGATTTATTGAATGATTCATTTGTTGTGCTTTTTGCTGTTGTTATTGTTGTTGTCGCTGTTTAGATTTTGGCTTATCCTCTTTCTTCCAGTTCACCCCACCCCCACCACCCCCCATCAAGATCTATTGCTTATTTATCACATTATTTTTACCCCTGTTATTTCAACAGAAAAAAAAACCATCAGTGGAACCATTCACACAAAAGAGTCAGTGTTGACGAATGAGATTCTTGACGAGACAGCAGGACTGGTTTATTGCTGCATTTCTTTCTTTATTCCTTCATTTCTTTGTTTGTTTATTTCTCTACACATTATTCATTCATCACGATGTGAATATTTCGTTTGTTTCATCCTTCTTTCGTTCTCTCGTGCGTTTAATAGCATCTATCTATTTATCGGATTGTGTGTGTGTGTTTGTTTGTTTATTTATTTACTTATTTTATTTATTTATTTGTTTATTCGTTCATTAGTTTATTCATCTATTTAGTTATTCATTTGTTATTTGTTTGCTTATTGTTCGCTCTGTTATTTATCGATTTATTCATCATTTGTATTTATTGTGTTCATTCATTTGTTTTATTGTATTTTATTTTCTACTCAGTCGGATTAGTTGAGGTATTTTATGTAACTGTCTAATCTTTTTTCTTTTTTTTTTTTCTTTTTCGTATTTTTCATCTGTTCATTATTGTTTCAGCAGGATTGCTTTCTTCTTCTTCTTCTTTTTCGTCTTCTTCTTCCCGTCAAATGAGGTGACGACTTTTTGTTTTGTTTTGTTTATCCACCCATATCTTTCTTTCTTTTTTTTCTTTTTTTTTTCTTCTTCTTCTCCTTTCTTTCTCGCTGTTTTTTCTGTCTTTTTCTATCTACTTTTTCGTATTTCTATTTGTAATTTGAATTTGTATTCGTATTTCTTTTCATCACAACAGATTTCTCTGTGTGAAATGCAGGCTGCTCTCCCCAGGGAGAACACGTCGCTTCACTTCAGCGCCACCCATTTTAATTTTTTTCCCCTGCGTGCAGTTTTATTTGTTTTTCCTATCAAAGTGGATTTTTCTACACAATTTTGCCAGGAACAACCCTTTTGTTGCCGTGGGTTCTTTTATGTGCGCTAAGTGCATGCTGCAACACTGGACCTTGGTTTATTGTCTCATCCGAATGACTAGCGTCCAGACCACCACTCAAGGCCTCGTGGAGGGGGATAAAATATCGGCGGCTGAGCCGTGATTCGAACCAGCGCGCTCAGATTCTCTCACATCCAAGGCAGACGCGTTATCTGTAGGCCATAACTCCACAATCAATGTATAGCTGTTTTTAAAACTGTTTGTTTGTGGAGGCAGGGAGGGCAGAGTTTGGAAGGGAGGTAAAGAGCAAGGTAGATAATCGGGGCACAACTTGAAACCCACTCAGATTATCTCCTCTTTTACGAGAACCCGACTGTCTTGATTTTTTTTTTTTTTCTGAATTTTTTATCTGTGCCTGCGTGTCTTTGTCAGTCTCTGCCTCTGTCTCTCTCCCTCTGTCTCGTTCTGTCTGTCTCTCTCATTCTCTCTCTGTCTCTGTCTCTGTCCTTGTCTCTGTGACTCTGCCTCTGTGTCTCTCCGGCTCTGTCTCTGTCTCAGTCTCTGTCTCTCTCTCTTTCTCTCTCTCTCTCTCTCTCTCTCTCTGTCTCTCTCTCCCTCTCTCTATAGGCAATGCCTAAAATGTTAATCCTTGAATAAAAACATTTTGAGTTCTGAGTTCTCTTTTTCTGACTCTCACTCTCTGCTCATACGTTTGCAAATAAAATGTGTGTATGTGTATACTTTTTTTTTCACTTATGTATCTGTCCAATCATCTCTCTGGATTTTTTTTAGGTAAGAGTTTCTGACCCCTTGTGTCTGTGACTGTCTGTCTGTATGCATGTATGTATCTCTGTCTCCCCCTCCCTCTCTCCCTCCCCCCTCTCTCTCCCTTTCTCCCCCTCTCTCCCCCCCCTTTCTGTCCCCCCTCTGTCGCTCCATCTCTCTCTCCTTTCTCCCTCCCCCCTCTCTCTCTCTTTCTCTCCCCACTCTCTCCCTCCATCTCACTCTCTCCCTTTCTCTCCCTCCCCCCTCTATATCTCTCCCTTTCTCTCCTCCCTCTCTCCCTCCCACCCTCTCTCTCTCCCTCCATCTCTCTCCCTTTCTCTCCCCTCTTTCCCTCCCCCCTCTCTCTCCCTTTCACTCCCTCCATCGCTCTCTCTATCTCTTTCTCGCCCCATTTCTCCCTTTCTCTCTCCCCCCCCCCCCCCCATCTCTGTCTCGCTATCCCCCCTCTCTCTCCCTCTCTCAGCGTTCCTGCCTGAAAACCGCAGGGCCTCGAGCGATAAACCTTTTCTGACTTCTTCTCCATCTCCTTTCCCTCTGTGGGTGTGGGTGTGGGTGTGGGGGGGG
>NC_134896.1:57230035-57242535 GCF_041734735.1 Babylonia areolata
TGCACATTGACTGTTTGTGGTGTGTTGGATTGAAACACATGCACATTGACTGTTTGTGGTGTGTTGGATTGAAACACATGCACATTGACTGTTTGTGTGGTGTGATGGATTGAAACACATGCACATTGACTGTTTGTGTGGTGTGTTGGATTGAAACACATGCACATTGACTGTTTGTGTGGTGTGTTGGATTGAAACACATGCACATTGACTGTTTGTGTGTTGGATTGAAACACATGCACATTGACTGTTTGTGTGGTGTGTTGGATTGAAACACATGCACATTGACTGTTTGTGGTGTGTTGGATTGAAACACATGCACATTGACTGTTTGTGGTGTGTTGGATTGAAACACATGCACATTGACTGTTTGGTGTGATGGATTGAAACACATGCACATTGACTGTTTGTGTGGTGTGTTGGATTGAAACACATGCACATTGACTGTTTGTGTGGTGTGATGGATTGAAACACATGCACATTGACTGTTTGGTGTGTTGGATTGAAACACATGCACATTGACTGTTTGGTGTGATGGATTGAAACACATGCACATTGACTGTTTGTGGTGTGATGGATTGAAACACATGCACATTGACTGTTTGTGTGGTGTGATGGATTGAAACACATGCACATTGACTGTTTGGTGTGATGGATTGAAACACATGCACATTGACTGTTTGGTGTGATGGATTGAAACACATGCACATTGACTGTTTGTGGTGTGTTGGATTGAAACACATGCACATTGACTGTTTGTGGTGTGATGGATTGAAACACATGCACATTGACTGTTTGGTGTGTTGGATTGAAACACATGCACATTGACTGTTTGTGTGGTGTGTTGGATTGAAACACATGCACATTGACTGTTTGTGGTGTGTTGGATTGAAACACATGCACATTGACTGTTTGTGTGGTGTGTTGGATTGAAACACATGCACATTGACTGTTTGTGTGGTGTGATGGATTGAAACACATGCACATTGACTGTTTGGTGTGTTGGATTGAAACACATGCACATTGACTGTTTGGTGTGATGGATTGAAACACATGCACATTGACTGTTTGTGTGGTGTGTTGGATTGAAACACATGCACATTGACTGTTTGTGTGGTGTGTTGGATTGAAACACATGCACATTGACTGTTTGTGGTGTGATGGATTGAAACACATGCACATTGACTGTTTGTGGTGTGTTGGATTGAAACACATGCACATTGACTGTTTGTGTGGTGTGTTGGATTGAAACACATGCACATTGACTGTTTGTGGTGTGATGGATTGAAACACATGCACATTGACTGTTTGTGTGGTGTGTTGGATTGAAACACATGCACATTGACTGTTTGTGTGGTGTGTTGGATTGAAACACATGCACATTGACTGTGTGGTGTGTTGGATTGAAACACATGCACATTGACTGATTGTGTGGTGTGTTGGATTGAAACACATGCACATTGACTGTTTGGTGTGTTGGATTGAAACACATGCACATTGACTGTTTGTGTGGTGTGTTGGATTGAAACACATGCACATTGACTGTTTGGTGTGTTGGATTGAAACACATGCACATTGACTGTTTGTGGTGTGATGGATTGAAACACATGCACATTGACTGTTTGGTGTGTTGGATTGAAACACATGCACATTGACTGTTTGTGTGGTGTGTTGGATTGAAACACATGCACATTGACTGTTTGTGTGGTGTGTTGGATTGAAACACATGCACATTGACTGTTTGGTGTGTTGGATTGAAACACATGCAGCACTTTGCTATAGGCAAAAGACGGAAGCAAGTACCAAGAAAGAGAGAGGGGAGGTAGGTAGACAGAGAGGGAGGGACAGAGAGAGAGAGAGTGGGGAGAAGGGTGTGTGAGAGAGAGACAGACGGATGGGGGGAGAAAAAGAGAGAGAGGGGGGGGAGAGAGGGAGAGGGGGGAAAGAGAGTGAGAGAGAGGGGGAAGAGAGAGAGGGGAGGAGGGGAAAAGTGAGAGAGACGGGAGGAAGGGAAGACAGAGAGAGAGAGAGAGACGGAGGGGGGTGGCGAGAAAGAGAGAGTGAAAGAGAGGGGGAAGAGGATGGGAGGATATATATATATATATATATATATATATATATATATATATATATATATATATATATATATATATATATAGGGAAGAGAGAGACGGGGGTGAGGGGGAGAGTGAGAGAGGGAGGGAGAGACAGAGAGGGGGTAGAGTGAGAGACAGAAGAGAAGAGAGAGAGAGAAGAGAAGAGAGAGAGAGAGAGAGAGAGAGAGCAGGGTGTGAATACAAACACAATTATCAGTTTATTGTCTAGAACCCACTTCTTGCGCGAAAGTAGACACTGCCACTAACTGCTACATCTGCTAAATGCTTCACCCCACGGGCCTTCCGAGACATGTGGGAAGGGCGGGGGAGGGGGGGATTATTCATGAAGCCTGCCTGCCTGCCTGTCTGCCTGCATAGCGTACTGCTGACTGGATAATATATTATTGCCAGTCCTTCCACGATCCGATTCAAACTACCACGAACAGAAGCAAAGCGGTCACGGGAGAGTAAGGGTGGGGGCGGGGTGTGTGGAGGATTGCACAACTGAAGCTAGCATCATTGCTACACACTGTAAGACCGAGACAGGTCCGGCCTTTGAGGATCCGAGGCCGCCTGTATTGTCAGTAGCAGCACCACCGCCGCTCCGATTCCTTGGTAAAACCAAACTGGACGTTTAGTTTTCTAGGGACTGAAGTTACTGAATTAGAAATCCACGCATGATTATTATGTTTTAAAGTAGTCACTGAAATTGTCCATTAAAACAGAACAGGCGAAACAACCGTGCATACACGGAAGAGTACTACTTTGAATACATTTGGAAAGAAACGAAAGAACTTTGCATTCAAGGAAGAATATTACTTTTGACACGTTTAGAAACAAACAATAGAACTTTGCATACATGGAAGAATATTACTTTGAATACGTTTAGAAACAAACGATATAACTTTGCATACATGGAAGAATATTACTTTGAATACGTTTAGAAACAAACAGTAGAACTTTGCATGCATGGAAGAATACTGCTTTGAATACATTTAGAAACAAACGATATAACTTTGCATACATGGAAGAATATTACTTTGAATACTATTTGAAACAAGCAAAAGAACTTTGCATACATGGAAGAATAATACTTTGAATACTATTTGAAACAAGCAAAAGAACTTTGCGTACATGGAAGAATATTACTTTGAATACTATTTGAAACAAGCAAAAGAACTTTGCGTACATGGAAGAATACTGTTTTGCACACGTTTAGAAACAAACAATAGAACTCTGCATGCGTGGAATATATCTAAAAAACAAACTTTTTTATGTATGGAAAAGTGACGTGAAAAGGCAGAAAAAGATAATGATTTTTTCCCCGATAAAAAAGCATCTGAAGCGAAAAAACTACATGAAACCAAACACACACACACAAAAGAACCACATACAACACATTCATTGGCCAACAATTCGCTTCTCTGTCATTTCGATGGTCGGCATATAATTCAAAGTGATCATCTCTTTTTGACTGACGTAAAATAGTTGCAGGTGAAGTATCCTGTGAACTGGGCGTACTAATCACAGGGTATATATATATATATATAGTCGTGTACCGAGTGGTGTAGGCCTATATATATATATATATATATATATATATATATATATATATATTTTTTTTTTTTTTTTTTTTTTTCTTTTCTTTTGTTTTTGTTTCTTTCAATGCTCAGTGATTACAAGATCAGTCAGATATTTGATACGCACGTATTCATAAGGAACCCTAAAACTGCTGAAAACAATCATGAGACTTTAGCAAGCTGGTTCCCGTTGCTTTCTGTCAAACTAAACGAAAAACATTTCATGATTTGAACATGACATCATGTGTACTATGTGGGAAAAGGGAGGGAGACGTTTCTTGTATAATAACATGATGACAAGTTGAACTGAAAACAAAACACACAAAAAAGCAACCCCCAAAACAACAACAAAAACTTTATGATTTCATGCCAAGCTCACAGTATATAAACCCAGTTTAAATTCAGAATCAGTCCTAGTGCTTGCTGGGTGGTATAGGTAATATAAGGCCTCCCTCCTCCTTTTCTTCCTTCTCCTCACAAACTCACAGTATTAAATTCCAAATCAAGTCCTACTTGTCGTTGATGGGAGGTGTAATAAGGTAATATAAGGCATTTTTCTCTTCGCAACATTTCTGTATATCAGCAGGTCCGAGCGACCTACCAGTGTGGTACAGCAACAGCAGCAGCAACAGCGGCAGGACCTTTACTTGCGATAAACAAGAAGCCAGCTGTTATCAGCTGTTTGCAGGAAGAGGATGGACTCCAGGAGGGGAAGTGGGGTGGGGAGGGGGGGTGGGTAGGGGAGAGGCAAGACAGGGAGAGACAACTCATAGCTGGAGAGAGGAGGGTGGGGGTGGTGGCGGAGGAGGATGTGGGGGGGAGGGTTCCCACAAGGTTGAGGCGGGAGGGAGAGAGGGAGAGGGATGAGGGAGGGGGGGGATGGTGGGAGGGGATCTGATGCCCAGTGGTGATGTATATGGTGCCAGAAGGAGAAGACTGGTCCAGAAAATGTTGTCACGGCGTCATCGTCTTTGCTGTGTGTGTGTGTGTGTGTGTGTGTGTGTGTGTGTGTGTGTGTGTGTGTGTGTGTGTGTGTGTGACACGTGCAAAAAGCATCAAATACCAGTAAGTGTTGCGTATACATCATTGTTTCGCATCCCCTCAGTTCTTTCATATTTTAGTGGGGTTTTTTCTTATATGATTCTGGTTATGGTTGTGATGTATCTCTGAGCGTTGTTCAACGACCTCTTGGTGGAATGTCTGTATGAAACGTTTGTGAACATAACTGCTTCAAGTTGTCTTTCTCCTGTCTGTACCTCTCTATGTCTGTCTTTCTGACTCTCTCTTTCTATGTCTCTCTGTTCCTGTCTGAATCTCAGTCGCTGTCTCTTTGTCTCTCTCTCTTTCTCTCTCTCTTTCTGTCGCTCTCTCTCTCTCTCTTTCTGTCTCTCTGTCTGTCTCTTTCTTTATATCTCTTTCTCTCTCTCTCTCTCTCTCTCTCTCTCTCTCTCTCTCTCTCTCTCTCTCTCTCTCTCTCTCTCTCTCTCATCTCTGACATCACTCGGTCTCTCTTCCTCTCTCTGTCTCTCATTCTCTCTCTCTCTCTCTCTCTCCTTCTCCCATATATATATATATATATATCTGTGTGTCTCTCTCTTCCCCTCTCTCTTTCCTAGAAATTATCCACTCTGTTGAGAAAAGGAATAATAATAATAATAATAATATAAAAACTTAGTGAAACTCGGGCACAACAATGTAACCTTCCGCACCAACGTTATGTTTAAAATTAGGTTTACGTTAATGAGCGATGAAGTCCATTGAGGCGTAGCGAGTATGGGGGCCCTATCGAGGTTACAAGACAGTTATGGAATGAAGGATGAAGCTCTGTCGGGATTCAATTCCAAACATGAAATAAAGTGTGGGGCTCTGTCGAGGTTGAAAAAAAAAGTGACATGAAAATTTAATGGGAGTATGGAGCTCTCTCTAGGTTGATGAGTTACACACACACACACACGCACGCACACTCGCACACACACACACACACACACACACACACACACACACACACACACACACACACACACACACACACACACACACACACACACACACACACAAACCAACAACAACAACAGCAACAGCAACAACACCGAGATAAAACTCACTGGCACTGTGAAGGCTGAAAAAAATCAACTGTTAAAACTGGAAGTGTGGGAACCATCACAGTTAAAGGTTAAATAACTCACAGCCTTTAACTGCCATCGGGGCAGTGAATTCATTTCTACTGTGTCTCGGACTCGACCCACACAGAACGGCAGGGCCCAGTACTCTCTTCCGCCGTATGAACCTTCCCCAACCAAAGTCAGGTAGATACACCCATTAATACCTGGATGCAGGGAGGATAATCCCAGTGAAATGCCTTTCCCCAAGGGCACATCACCATGCTGAAGCGGGGCCTCGAACCCTGATCACTGGTCAACACTGGACCACAGGTCCAACGCCGAACTGTTTTTCAGTGCCTTGGCTCCTCCCCCTTTCAACACAGTGGAAAAGGTACCCCACATTACTTGTAGTGATGTACACACATCTCAGTGATACCGCATCGTTTTGTGAAGAAAACAAGCCCTGCAGGTTCCACACAATAGGAGTAGCCACACTCACAGCTTGCTAAGACAACAATGGATCCCGTCTAGCGCTGTGATGTTATAAATAAACACCAGGTGCTGTGTGGAGAACACACACAAAAAACAACAACAGGAGGGGTGGCAGAGGATACCCTTGTGTTACCCCCACCTCTCCAGCTGAACACAAAGACGGTTATAATTATATACATCGTGGCAGCTAAGACACTGTTCTGCCCTGTGTGACGAAAACACAGTCATCAAGGCACAGATCAAAAGAAAGCTGACTGCAAACTTTGAAGAGAAAGCATGATGACAGTGAAAGAGGGAGGGGTGCGGGGGGGGGGGGGGGGGGCTGGGATTGGGAGCGGGATGGGCGCTTGGGGGTGGGGGGTGATGGATTAACGAACAGACGTCTGGTGGGCGTTCGCATGTGTTTGCACAGACAGCCATACACACAGACACACACAGACACACACATAGACAGACACACACACGCAATCACACACACACACACACACACACACACACACACACACACACACACATGCATGCACTGCACGCACACAAACTCACACAAATACACACGCACACATGCACGTAGAGAAACACACACATACACACACAGTACACGCTATGCACGACACACACACACACACACACAAGGTTGGAAAAACAGCAGTACTAAAATGGGAGGGGTTGAGGTGGGAGAAATCCTCTTTGCAGGGAACGTAAGGCAGCCCTTTGTGAAGAAAACAAGCCATGCAGGTTCCACACAATAGGAGCAGCCACACTCACAGTTTGCACAAACAGTAAGTCCCGTCTAGCGCTGTGATGTTATAAACAAACAGTAGGTGCTGTGTGGAGAACACAAAAAACAGGAGGGGTGGTAGAGGATACCCCTGTGTTACCCCCCACCTCTCCAGCTGAACACAAAGATGGTTATACTTATAGACATCGTGGCAGCTAAGACACTGCTCTGCCCTGTGTGACGAAAACACAGTCATCGAGGCACAGATCGTAAGAAACTTACACTGGAAACAAAGGAAAGAAAACACAACGAACTTTTTATTTCATGAAAAAAAAAAAAAGGTGTTCGGTGTGTGGGGGGGAGTGGAGAGGGGGAGTGGGCCTGGGGAGGGGAGGAGGGCAGTGTGGCGATGGGGGAGAGATAGGAAATTTGTGTGTGTGTGCGTGTGTGTGTGTGTGTGTGTGTGTGTGTGTGTGTGTGTGAAAGAGGGAGACACAAAGGCATACCACGAGAGTTACGGTTTTGTAAGGTTTGTAACATGTCTGTGATTGGTGATGAGTTTCATTTTATAATGGAATGTCCCAATTATGATCAGTTACGAAATAGATATGTTCCTAAAAAAATGTTTGTCTCCAAAATCGGTTTTTAATTTTTGTAATATGCTCAAAGGAGGCAAAAAAGTCATTTTAGCTGTAAGTAGGATGATTAGATTTGCAAATGTTGCCTAGTTATACTTTTGGAGTTAAAAGACATTTGTGTTTTCTCAACTTTTATGTGACATTGTTGTGTATTTGGAAATGTTTGTTATGGGCATGAAAAGAGTATTTTGCAGTAATCCTCCATACTCCAATAGGAGTGAAAGGATAATTTAAACTTGAAACTTGAAACTTGTGTGTGTGTGTGTGTGTGTGTGTGTGTGTGTGTGTGTGTGTGTGTGTGTGTGTGTGCCCCTATCTGTGTGTGTGTGTTTGTGTGTGATGTTCTCCTTTTTTGTTTAATTATTGGCATTTACTTTAGTCTGTCCTTTTTTTTTCTAATTATACCTTTAACCCCTTTTATTTTCACAAAACATCAGCACACACATTTCATTTTTTTTTTCATAAAAAAATTACACCCTGTGCTATGAATTAAAGAACTCTTTTGTTTTGTTTCGTTTCGTTTTCTTTGTTTTTTCAGCACGAGTGTGACCGCTTTTCTCGCAAGGAAGTGGGTGAGGGGGGGGGGGGGTTGCAGGAGGAGATTCCTTCTCTTCTTGAAAGAAAGGAAATCTCCGAAATTGTAATCTAAATCATGAAAGAAAAACAAAAAAATCAAAACGAAATAACCTACGACGCGGAGCAAACAGAAAGAGGGGGGGCGGGGGTGTGTGTGTGGGTGTGTGTGTGTAAATAATGGAAAGGAGGGTGAAAGAGAGTGGTGGTGGAGCAGAGAGAGAGAGAGAGGGCAGAAAAACGGACTAATAACACCCACTATACTCAGTCTGATCTCTCTCTCTCTCTCTCTCTCTCTCTCTCCCCTCTAAAATGATGGTGGTTCTTTCTCCCATCCACCCCCCCCCCCCCCGGCCACACACCCTTCCCTACCCACCCCTGATTCCACCTCCTTGCCCTAACCCCCCACCCCCCTCCCTCCATGCCCCTCGTCGCACCAGTCACCTCGTGGTTGCTGTTGTTGTTTTTCCCTTCCTTCCTTCACTTCTATCTTGCACGTCCAGCGCGGAATGAAACGGAGGAACCGTGACATATCAGTGGGAGTGTAGAGTGTGGTGTGGTGGCCTGCAGTGAGGAGCATCGCTGGTATGGCCGAAACACAGCCCTCTCCCCCCCCTTCCTCCTCCTCCACCTGTGGGAACTCTACTAGACAGAACTGGGCGTCCTGTGTTTGGCCATCCTGTGGCAGGCCTCTGTTGTGACAGCTGAGCCCCTTAAGGTAAATAATCTGCATGGGGGTTTGGATGTGATGATGATGTTGTTGTTGTTGTTGTTGTTCTCTGGAAGAGAGTGTGACTCAGTACTTGCTGAGAATTATGTTGTGGGTGTTCTTCTTCTTCTTCTTCTTCTTCTTCGTACGTATGTGAAATGTACCAATTGTTCCAGTTTTCATCGCTTTGTTACCTTTAATAAACTATTCCAGTTACTATTCTTATTTGTCGTTCTTAATATTTTATTTTCTTTCAATTTATTTCTTTATTTTTGTGTTTTGTGTCGTTCTTTATTTTTATGTTTTGTGTCGTTAAATGGACAGAATTGTAAAAAAAGGCATTTACTGTGCCTAATTCTTTACCCATTAAAGATTCAATCAATCAACCATTCTTCTTCTTCTTCTTCTTCTTCTTCTTCTTCTTCTTCATTTAAGTCGTGAAATTGAAGACAAATACTACGACTAACACCTTGACCCAAACGTTTTGAAAATATATCGACCAGTTTCCTGTCCGAACTTTAGCAAAATCGGTACCGAAACAGGTCAATAACCAATCAGTTGTGCTCTAGAAAAAAATATCTTCCACAATTTTTCAGCCTGTCTCTCATGCTGACCACAGCACTGAAACTACTCTCCTCCGCTTCCCGAATAATCTGCCGTGAAGCGTCCGACTCGGAAATAAGAAATCTGATTCAACAGAAGTTTGATTTAGCTCTACATAAACACACTAACTACTAGTATCACTAGCGCTGCTGTTACTACTAGTACTACTACTACTACTACTACTACTACTACTTCCACTTTGTTAGTGCGTTGGCTTTATCATTGTCATTGATGCTTTTGGGGATTCTTTATACATAAATGAAAACAAACAAACAAACAACGAAAAAGTGGGGAAGGAAGAGGTGGTGGTCAGAAATGGTGGGGGGGGGGAGGTTGTAGGGGGTGCGGGCGGGAGGGGAGGAGGGGGCGGGGGAGGGGGGAGGCAGAAAGAGAAAATAAACACTCGCTGACGGAAAATAGAATAGAATGTCAATTTGGGAGAGAGAGGGGGGGGGAGAGAGAGAGAGACAGAGAGAGAGAGAAAGGGGTGTGTGTGGGGGGGGGGGGCACATTCACGCACAAGGTGAGAGACAAAGAGACAGACCAGACAGAACAGACATACAGCACAGACAGATAGATGCACACACATGTTGAAGAGGACGTCAACGTCAACGACTTTACGACATCTCGTGTCCGGAGGGAGATACCAGAAAAAACACTGAGCTTTTTTTTTCTCTTCTTTTTTTTTTTCCTTCCCCGACGACACTCGCTTACGTAAATCACTATTGTCCTCCGTCCTTCTTACCTCCTTTCTTTCCTTCCTTCCTTCCTTCTTTACTTCCTGTCCTTCCTTCCTTTGTTCCTTCCTTTCTTCTTTACCCTGTTTCCCTCCTTCCTTCTTTACTTCCTACATCCCTTCCTTCCTTCTTTCTTTATTATATTTCCTTCCTTCCTTTGTTCCGTCCTTCTTTACTTCCTCCATCCCTTCCTTCCTTCCTTCCTTCATTTTTTGCCCCATTTCCTTCCTTCCATTGTTTCTTCCGTCCTTCTTTACTTCCTCCATCCCTTCCTTCCTTCCTTTTTTCTTTCTTTCTTTCCTTCCTTCCCTCATTTCTTTCTTCTTTACTTCGTTCAATATTTCTTTCCTCCCTCCCTCCCTTCCTTCCTTCATTTATTCCTTCCTTTCTTTCTTTACTTCCTTCTTTACTTCCATCTTTCCTTCCTTCCCTCATTCCTTTCTTCTTTCCTTCTTTACTTCCTTCAATATTTCTTTCCTCCCTCCCTCACTTCCTTCCTTTGTTCCTTCCGTCCTTCTTTACTTCCTTCCTTTGTTCCTTCCGTCCTTCTTTACTTCCTCCACCCCTTCCTTCCTTCTTTCCTTCCTTCAATATTTCTTTCCTCCTTCCCCTTCCTTCCTTTGTTCCTTCCTTCCTTCTTCTTTACTTTCTTCTTTCCTTCTCTCTATTCTCCCTGCCTCACTTCCTTCCTTTCCTCTGTTCCTTCTTTACTTCCTTCCTTCCTTCCTTCCGCCCTTCTTTACTTCCTTCAACATTTCTTTCCTCCCTCCCTTACTTACTTCCTTTTTTCCTTCCTTCCTTCTTTACTGCCTCCCTCCCTTCCCTCCTTTTCTTTCTTCCTTCCTTCTCTCTATTCTCCCTGCCTCATTTCCTTCTTTTGTTCTTTCTTTCCTTCCTTCCTTCTTTCCTTCCTTCCGTACTTCCTTTCTTTCTTTCTTCTTTCCTTCCTACTGTTATATCTCCCTTCCTTCCTTCCTTGCTTTTTGTTTAGTTTCGTTTCGGTCACTAATTGACAGTCAAATCAGTTTTGTTATGTAACAAAATAAAAAGTGATTGCGTTTGATCCGTTACTGTGACAGTAATTCTGCAGACTTCTTCTTCTTCTCCTCCTCCTCCTCTTTCTTCTTCTTCTTCCTCTTCTTCTTGTCCTCCTTCTTCTTCGTCGTCATTTTTAAACGATAACGTTGTTGTTCCCTATTTTCGTTGATTTTTGTGTGCATGACAATTATCGTCAGATATCGATTTGTCCGTTTGTCACTTTTTTGACTCACTTGTGTAAACAAAGTGAGTCTATGTTTTAACCCGGTGTTCGGTTGTCTCTGTGTGTGTGTGTGTGTGTGTCCGTGGTAAATTTTAACATTGACATTTTCTCTGCAAATACTTTGACAGTTGACACCAAATTAGGCATAAAAATAGGAAAAATTCAGTTCTTTCCAGTCATCTTGTTTTAAACAATATTGCACCTCTGGGATGAGCACAAAAATTTTTAAAAAATGAAGCCTAATTGTATGCAAACTGCATTTACTGTTATATTTTTTGTATTCTCTAAACTTGGCACTTTGATCTGATATTCTGACCCAACAACAAGAGCAGTCATTATTATCATTTTTTGTTCAAACAGGAACTTCTTTTGCTAAGCATGGAAGTTTTATTTATTTTGCAAACGTTTTGGTGCAGGGGGTAAAAAAGGGAAATTACTCTGTAATTAATGCTAGGGGACTTTATTTGCTTTAAACTGATCTTTCTCATCTTAAACATTACATTTTGAAATTTTACTCAATACATAAAAAACTTGGATTTTTTTTAAAGTGTATCACAAGTGAGTCTTGAAGGCCTCGCCTCTCTGTTTTTCTTTGTTTGTTTTGTTTCACCCCTTGTCTGTCCGTCCATCTGTCCGTCTGTGTGGGCGCGTTCGTACAGACAATAATACCGGATCCGTACTGTACTATGATAATCCCTTGCCCAGCCCGCCAGACTGATGTTGATAATCCCAGACAACAACAAATCCCCACCTCTCACCCGCGTCTCCCTCCCGTAGCCTTAATGCGTGTGCTGACAATGCCACACAATCCCCACCCTCCTCCCACCAGATCCCCCCCCTCCTCTTCCGTCTGGCTACGTCAGTAGTCGTTCAGGGGAAGAGGTGGGGTGGGGTGGGGTGGGGGATAGGGGGAGGGGTGTGGGGTTGGGGGTATTGTTCAGGATTGAAGCGAAAGAGGAAGAAGAAAGACTGGCCGCCATTTCGTTTTGTG
>NC_134896.1:57245035-57252535 GCF_041734735.1 Babylonia areolata
GAAAACAAAAGAAGACAAACTTATCACACCACCACAAAATGTCAGTCGCGGCACACAGAGAGCGAGCGAGAGGGATAGGGAGAAAGAGAGAGAGGGAGGGGAGGG
The DNA here is from genome assembly GCF_041734735.1 of Babylonia areolata. NCBI lineage: Eukaryota > Metazoa > Mollusca > Gastropoda > Neogastropoda > Buccinidae > Babylonia > Babylonia areolata. The sequence goes on from NC_134896.1 coordinate 57,245,141, forward strand.
AGGGTGGGGGCGAGAGAGAAAGGGGGGAGAGAGAGGGGGTTAGAGACAGAGAGAGGCGGGGCGGTGGGGGGGGGGGGGGCACCACAAAATGTTCGCAGCACAGATAGAAAGCGAGAAGGATAGAGAGAAATAGAGAGGAAGAGAGAGAGAGGGGGAGAGAGAGAGAGAGAGAGGTGGGGGGAAGAGAGAGAGCACCACAAAATGTTCGCAGCACAGATAGAAAGCGAGAAGGATAGAGAGAAATAGAGAGGAGAGAGAGAGAGGGGAGAGAGAGAGAGAGAGAGGTGGGGGGAAGAGAGAGAGCACCACAAAATGTTCGCAGCACAGATAGAAAGCGAGAAGGATAGAGAGAAAGAGGGAGGGAGAGAGAGAGGGAGAGAGAGAGAGAGAGGTGGGGGGAAGAGAGAGAGCACCACAAAATGTTCGCAGCACAGATAGAAAGCGAGAAGGATAGAGAGAAAGACGGAGGGAGAGAGAGAGGAGGAAGGGGGGCTAGAGAGAGAGAGAGAGAGAGAGAGAGAGAGAGAGAGACTTACAACACCTCTGGATTTTCACAGCAGGGAGAGAGAAACAGACCGACAAGGAGGAAATCAGAGAAAGAGAATTAAATGCATGAGTTTTAGTTTCAGTTTCTCAAGGAGGCGTCACTGCGTTCGAACAAATCCATATACGCTACAGCGCATCTGCTAGGCAGATGCCTAACCAGCAGCATAACCCAGCGGGCTTGTCAGGCCTTGAGTGCATACTTATCTGTATGTCGGTATGCCTATCACAGCGGATTTCTGTTTGCATAGTTTTGCCAGAGGACAACACTCTCGTCGCCGTGGGTTCTTTTTCGGTGCAGCAAGTGCGTGCTGCACACGGGACCTCCTCGGCTTATCGTCTCATCCGAATCACTGACTGGACGCTGTTTGATTTTGCAGTCAGACTGGGGAGAGAAGAGGGTGAGAGAGCGGGATTCGAACCCACACCCTCACGGACTCTCTGTACTGGCAGTTGAGCGTCTTAACCATTCTGCCACCTTCCTCTACAGACGGAGAGAGAGAGAGAGAGTGAGAGAGAGGGGGGGGGGGGGGGCAGGGACAGGAACAGAGGCAGAGATACTGAACAATAAAACAAAATTATCACACACAAAAGTTTATGCAACAGAGGGAGTAGAGGTTGGGGAAGGGGGGTTGGGGTGGAGAGATACGTGGCAGTTGACGGTAAAGTAAAAGAAAGAGAAAGCGGAGTAGAGAGAGAGAGGGAGGGGGAAGAGGGGGGAGAGGTGGAGGGAGAGAGAGAGGAGGGAGAAAGGTGGAGAGAGTGAGAGGGAGGGAGAGAGAGAGAGAAAGAGAGAGAGATATGAGAGGGAGTGAGGGAAGGGAATTAGATAGAGGGAGCAGTGATGGAGAGGGGGGGAGGGGGATAGAGAAAGGGCGAGAGGGGGGTAGATAGAGAGAGAGAGAGAGAGGTAGATAGAGAGGGAGAGAGAGAGGGTAGATAGAGAGAGAGATAGAGAGAGACAGACAGACAGACAGTGAGAGAGAGAGAGAGAGACAGACAGACAGACAGACAGACAGTGAGAGAGAGAGAGACAGACAGACAGACAGACAGTGAGAGAGACAGACAGACAGACAGAGTTTGCGCCGTAAAGACGAGACTGGTAAAGTGCCGAGTTCCGTGGAGTGCCATGTTCTCTAGCACCCACAGCAGAAGACTTGGGCGTGTCCTGATTGTCTCTGGAGATCCGATGATGCCACCAAGCATGTCATCTCAGCTTGCTACCTGATCTTTATAGGCTGCCATGTTTACGTGTTTTCTTTTTTACGTTAGTTGACGTAACAGGTTTCTTAAAAAAAGAAAAAGAAAAAAAAAGGTGAATCAAGATAAGGTTAAAAAGGCTAATGGCCCCAATAGCCTGTTTACTGCCATTGGGACAAGTGAATTCAGATCTGCTGTCTCCAGCATGGCATGTGAAAGTAGGGGGCCATCCATGTCCTTTCACCGTTTGGAACTTCACCAGACGGGCGCAAAAGCCGAGTGGTTAAAGCGTTGGACTTTCAACCTAAGGGTTCCAGGTTCGAATCTCGGTAACGGCGCCTGGTGGGTAAAGGGTGGGGATTTGTTATCCCCGATCTCCCAGGTCAACATACGTGCAGAACCTGTCAGTGCCTGAACCCCCCTTCCGTGTGTATGCGCGAGCAGAAGATCAAAATTGAAAAACAAACGAATCATACTACGATTCTACGAAGATGGCGTGTGTGTGTGTGTGTGTGTGTGTGTGTGTGTGTGTGTGTGTGTGTGTGTGTGTGTGTGTGTTAGATAAAGAGAGAGAGAGAGAGAGAGGGGACGCCATGTTTGAGAGGGATCACATACACGCACGCACACACACACACACACACACACACACACACACACACACTCACTCACACACACACACACACACACACACACACACGCACACACACGCACACACACACACACGCACACACACACGCACACACACGCACACACACACACACACACACACACACGCACACACGCACACACGCACTCAAACACACACACACACACACACACACACACACACACACACACACACACACACACACACACACACTAGTTTACATGCACCACAGGGATGAAGATGGAGAGAAGAAACAGATACGTGTGTTGAAAAAAAAAATCTAAAAAAAAGAACAATATATAACAAAACAAATCAAACAAAAAAAACAAACAAAACAAAACAACAAAAACAGTTTTGTATCACAAACACCAACATATGATCATATTCACCCAACACACTTATCACCGTATCTCCGCCAATTTACGCAACGGACCTGACATGGATACGGATTATTTTTCTTGTTTTATCTATATATTTATTTTCTGTTTGTTAGTGCGGAAAGGGAGGAGGCTAGAACACCCACGAGAAACGTGAAAGAAGAGATATGATAAAGAAAAAACGGGGGTGTGGGGGTGGGGGTGGGGGGGTGGGGAGGGTGTGTGGGGGTGGGGTGTGGGGGCGTGGGGGTGGAGTGGGAACTTACAGCAGAGCACAAGACTTTCATAATGGTTATCATCAGGCATCAGAAAGATACACATGACAAAATACAAACCTATCACTGTTACAAATTGACGCAACATCCTGAGAGGAATGAAGAGGTCGTGAGAGAGGTGGGGGAGGGAGGGATTTCGGGGAACGCGGGTTAGGGAAAGGGTGTGTGTGAAAAGATTTTAAAAAAATTAAAAAAACTAATCACGGTACAAATTTACGCAACAGAAAGGTGGATGTAAGGGGGTGGGTGGGGTGGAGGATCTCCTGGAAGGGGGTAGGGTTGGGGAAGGGGGTGGGTGGGGTGAAGGATCTCCTGGAAGGGGGTGAGGGTTGGGGAAGGGGGTGGTGGGTGGTGGGTGGGTGAAAAGATATACATGACAAACAAACAAACATCAATTATCACGCTAACAAATTTACGCGACACAGTGACAGAAAAGAAGAGGAGGTAAGAAAGGTGGGGGGGGGGAGGGATTGGGGGGGGGGGGGGGGGGCATGGGGGTTGAGGAAACGCTGGGTGCGGGGGGGGGGGGGGGGGCGGGATGGGGGAGGGTGTGTATGAATAGATACATGACAAAAAACAAACCTATCACGCTACATATTTACGCAACATAAAGGTGGGTGTGCGAGGAGTGGGTGGGGGGGGAGGATCTTATGGAAGGTGGTGGGGGGTTGGGGAAAGGGGTGGTGGGCAGGTGAAAAGATATACAGGACAAAAACCCCAACATATCACGCTAACAAACTGACGCAACATACTGAGAGAAAAGATATACAGGACAAAAAACCCCCAACATATCACGCTAACAAATTGACGCAACACACTGAGAGAAACGAAGAGGGGATTTGAGAGGTGGGAGTGCAGGGATTTGGGGGAAGGGTGTTGGGGAAACATCGGGGGTGGATGGGAGGGGTGGTGGTGAAAAGATATACATGACAAAAACAAAACTATCACTGCTACAAATGTACACAACACATAGAGAAAAAAAGACGTGGACATTAGAGAGGAGGGATTTTTGGGAGGAGGGATTTTGGCGAAACATCGGGTCCTGGTTGGGAGGGGTGGTGGTGGTGGGGTGGTGGGGGGGTGGAGGGACAAAAGATATATATATAACAAAAACAAAACTATCACTGCTACAAATGTACGCAACGCATAGAGAAAAGAGACGTGGCCATTAGAGAGGTGGTGGGGGGGGGGGGGGGGGGGATTTTTGGGAGGAGGGATTTTGGCGAAACATCGGGTCCTGGATAGGAGGGGCGAGGTGTTGGGGGGCGGGACAAAAGATATACATAACAAAAACAAACTTATCATGCTACAGAATTATGGAACACACTGAGAGAACAGAAGAGGACATCAGAGAGATGGGGGGTGGGGGGGGAGAGGAGGGATTTGGGGGAAGACATGTTGGGGGAAGGGGGTGTGTGTGAAGAGATAAACATGACAAAAAACCTACCACGCTACAAATTTACGCAACAAAAGGAAGTGGATGTGAGAGGGATGGGTGGGGTGGAGTGTCTTGAAGAAGGGGGGTGGGTTGGGGAAAAGGGGACGGGGGGGGGGGGAGTAAAAATATATACATGACAAAAAAAGAAACCTATCACCGCTACACATTTACTCAAAAGAAAGAGGTGGATGTGAGAGGGATGGGTGGGGTGGAGTGTCTTGAAGAAGGGGGGTGGGTTGGGGAAAAGGGTGTGTGTGTGGGGGGGGGGGGGGAGTAAAAATATATACATGACAAAAAAAGAAACCTATCACCGCTACACATTTACGCCACACACTGAGAGGATGTGAGGGAGTGGAGTGGGGGGGTTGGGGGGGAGGGGGGATGGGGAAAGGGGGGGGTGTGAAAAGATATACATGACAAAAACAAACTGATCACTACTACAACGTTACACCACACACTGAGAGAAAAGAAGAGGTCGTAAAAGGAGGTGGGGGAGAGGAGGGTTTTCGGGGATGGGGGGGGTGAGGGTATCGGGGGGGGGGGGGGGGGCTGGAGAGAGTTGGGTGGTGGTGGTGGTGGTGAAAAGATATTTCATGACGAAAACAAAGCTTTCACTGCTACAAGTTTACAAAATAAGAGTGAGAAAAGGAGGCAATGGAAAAGATTGTGTGTGTGTGAGAGAGAGAGAGAGAGAGAGAGAGAGAGAGAGAGAGAGAGAGAGAGAGAGCATAACAGGGCAGCAAAACAAAGCGTGTTTCGCGTCGAATCAGTGCTTCACACAAAATGATTGAATCAGTCGCATGATCGTCTTCAAGATACCTGCCATGTCATTTTTTTTTTTTTTTTCAATCTTTGAAGATTCCCATCTTCAATAATGCGTTGTTTTGTGTGTGATGAGGATTATGATAAAACATGTCCGCTTTTATGCATTAAAAAAAGAATAATCAAAATATTTATATTGCAACTATTGTCTTTCTTTTTTGTTACTCTCTTTATTTTTTTCCTTGCTGATCTGTTTTCTGCTGGTTTTCTTTGTTGTGTTTTCTTTCTTTTCATTTTCATTTTTTTTCATTCTTTCTTTCCATGTTTTCTTCTTTTTTTTCTTTTCTTTCGTTTCGTTTCTTCTTTCTGTGTCGTTTTCTGTTCATTTCTTTTCTCATCCATTTCCCCTCTCCTTTCTAAGTTATGCTGTCACTTGCAGGCGAAACAGTGCCAGAGCAACACAAAAAACAGTTGACATTTTGTTTTTTAAAGCCCGTCTGTCTGCGAACAGTGTGGCAACTAATGTTCTCTCTCTCTCTCTCTCTCTCTCTCTCTCTCTCTCTCTCTCTCTCTCTCTCTCTCTCTCTCTCTCTCTCTCTCTCTCCATCTCTGTCTCTCTCTGTGTCTGTCTGTTTCTCGCTGTCTCTTTCTCTGTCGCTGTCTCTGTCTGTCTGTCTGTCTGTCTGTCTCCCTCTTTCTCTCTGTGTGCTTTGTCTGTCTGTCTGTCTGTCTGTCTCCCTCTTTCTCTCTCTGTGCTTTCGCTGCCTCTCTCTGTCTGTCTGTATATATATATATATATATATATATATATATATATATATATATATATATATATATATACATATATATATATACCTCTCTCTCTCTCTCTCTCACACACACACACACACACACACACACACACACACACACTATATATATATATATATATATATATATATATATATATATATATATATATATATATATATATCGTGCGCGTGTGTGTATGTGTGTGTGTGTGTGTGCGCGCGCGCGCAAGCGCGAGCGCGCGCGTTTGTTATCTGTGTGTGTGTGTGTGTGTGTGTGTGTGTGTGTGTGTGTGTGTGAGAGAGAGAGAGAGGTGTATATATATATATATATATATATATATATATATATATATATATATATAGTGTGTGTGTGTGTGTGTGTGTGTGTGTGTGTGTGTGTGTGTGTGTGTGTACTTGTCCCTGCCAACAATCAACATGATAAATCACAAGTGAAGGCCCACTATCCGTTCGTCCGTCTGACTGACTGGGTGACTCACTCACTCAATGACCCACTTAACTGACTCACTCATTGACGGACTCACTCAATAACTGACTGACTGACTGACTCGCTTACTGATTCACTCAATAAGTGATTTAATGACTGACTGACTGACTCAGTAACGCACTCACTCACTCAGTTACCTTGTCACTGCCTTACTCATTTTCAGTCGACTTACTGACCGATTGATTGAGTTGCTTGCTTGCTTGCTTTCTTACTTACTATACTTACCAGCACAGCCTGTGGTCTGTAGCATGGAGGGAACAGTGTAGGCGGAGATCCACACACGACGACGATGACGGAGTTTTGAATGAATTGAGCACAGCGGCAATCCGACCGTCTGACCGATAAGAAGGAAACAGATCAAGCGAGCGTACGTACACGAGTGAGCGTATGTACGCACGCTACGCTGGCTGGGAGGGAAGGGAGGTAAGGGATGAAGGAAGGGGGGAAGGGAGGTAAGGAAAGAAAGAGGGCTGCAGCAGCGCTGACAAGTGTTATCTGCTGGTTCTGACATGCTGCAGCGGTAGGCCTTCCTGCTGCAACAAGCAGTGCAGACTGGAGAGTTTGGGACCTGGCGTGTGTGTGTGTGTGTGTGTGTGTGTGTGTGTGTGTGTGTGTGTGTGTGTGCCATTCAGTGCGTAGCACAGTGTGCACGTTGACCTACTCTGGCTCTCTCTTAGTGCTGCAGCCTTGGGGGGAGGCTAGCTGGCCTTTGGGGACCATCCCCCAACGCCGACCGTCCTAAAACCTCTCTTGGCCGAGAGAGTGGGGATGTAACTTGGGCAAGACACTCTCCACTACAATCAAAATTCTTGCCCAGATAGTCATCAGGACAGCAGTTGCCTCCTCTGAGTGCTGTTC
>NC_134896.1:57265035-57267535 GCF_041734735.1 Babylonia areolata
TCCGTTTTTTTGTTGTTGTTTTTTGGGGGGTTTTTGTTTTTGTTTTTTTCATTCCCCTCTCACTCTCCTATTTTTGATTAGACTTTTAACCCCCCCCAAAAAAAAAAACAAAAACAAAACAAACAATAACAAAAAAAACAACAAAAAAAAAAACAAAAAAAACACTGTCCTTTCGTTGGAGTCATATCGTATGTGTTCTTTTTATGCTATGTCTGATTGTAATGAGATTAAAACGAACATTGAAAACAACATGATGTGACAACGATAATGGTAATAATCATCATCATAATAATAATGATGATATCAATGATGATGATACTACTACTGCTACTCCTACTGCTACTGATGATGATGATGATGATGATGATGATGATCAGAAGAAGAAGAAGAAGAAGAAGAATGTCATTGACTGACCTTCCATGGGTACATACATACTAAAAAACAAACAACAACAACACAAATCCATCATCTTTTTCTTCATTTTCTATGTTCAGTTCTATCAGTGACTGCAGCCAAAAGAGCCTCTACGATCACACTTTCTCTTCAGTATTTACATCTCTTCAGCCAATATGACATGGACACAGCCAGCGACTGACTTGTCCGTTTGTCGAGGCATTATAGCGGTAGACAATTGGACACTGTTGATGGAGAGAGAGAGGGGGGTGGGGTGGGGGGGATAAGAGGGCTAGGGGAAGGGGTGGGTGTTGGGTGGGTGGGGGTGGGGGTGGGGGGTTCCTGGGCAGAAGAACTGGGTCTGGCTATCTGTGGCACGTTGCGAGCTCCACCTTGGGGAGGCGGTGTTTTGTTTTACCTGAGAAAGGGATCTAAAAGCAGGCGAGCAACTTGCTTCTTTTTCTATACGGCTCCGACAGTTTCCCCAACGGAGCGCGCGTCACGTCAGCGTGTGTTAGTATTAGCAGATAGATGCATGGAGAGAGAGGGAGAGTGATAGAGAGAGAGGGAGAGTGATAGAGAGAGAGAGGGGGGGGGGGGGGTGGCAGGGGAGAGGGTGTATTAGTATTAGCAGATAGATGCAGAGAAAGAGAGGGAGAGAGAAGGAGAACCAGAAAGGCAAAAAGAGAGAGAGTGAAAGGAAGGGAGAGAGGGAGAGAGAGGGAAGGGAAAGAGAGAGAGAGAGGGAGGGAGGGGAGAAGGTATTAGCAAATTGATGCAGAGAGAGAGAGAGAGAGAGAGAGAACGATGGAAGCTGGGTTGGTTCGAAAGCTGGTAACACTTTGAGGAGCAAGAAAAAAAAAAGACAAGACACTATACTTAACGCATTTTCTGTCTGTCTGTCTGTCCGTCTACCGCTCTGTCTGTCTGTTTGTCTGTCTGTCTCTTTCTCTCTCTTTCCGTCAATCTGTCTCTCTGTCTGTCTGTGTCTCTCTTTCTCTGTCTGTCTGTCTGTCTCTCTCTCTCTCCCTCTCTCCCCCTTCCTTCTCTCTCTCTCTCTCTCTCTCTCTCTCTCTCTCTGGGGAAGACACGAGAAGAAGAGGTGGCAAGGTATGCATTATTATCACCCACTAACCTGTGTCGGTCTGTCCGTTTGTCTGTCTGTCTATCTGTCTGCCCTATCTGTCTGTCTGTCCGTCAGTGGGCATTAGCGCGAACGTCATGCAGCAGGGAAAGATAACTTCGGTGCGACGACCGTCAGGGCGAGAGAGTTGAGCACCGTGTAAAAAGGTACTGACATTTACAAATCGAGAACATAAGTTTGACTGTCTTTCTTGCGCTGGGGGAGAGGGAGAGAGAGAGAGATGAGAGAGAGACAGAGAGAGAGAGACAGAGGCAGACAGAGAGACAGAGAAAAAGTAAGTTATTGTTTATGCTAGGACAGTCACTATCCTGCCCCTATTCCCTCTACACACACAGCGGGGGAGAAGGAGAGGGTGTGCGGGGGGGGGGGGGGGGGGGGGGTATTAGTGGAATGAAAATAACCAACCAAACAAACATGCTGTCAGTTCTAGCCGATGGAATGCATATGAAACTTACTGAAGTACTAACGAACTAATTAGCTAACTAACTGACTAGATAAATAGATGAGGTAATAAAAATGAAAATAAGAATTGTTGCCCTAAAAAACAAAAAAACAAAAACAAAAAAAGAACTGAAAACAATAACAACAAACGCACACTCGAAAACGAAGCTGTGGTGACATTGGAACTCTCTGAATTGTCATCCAGAAAAAAAAGAAAAGAAAAAAAAAGAAAAAAAAACAAAAAAACACACAAAAAAACCCAACAACTTCAAACAAAGACAAGCAAATCAAAACAAAGCAAAACAAAAAACAAACCAAAAAAAAAGGGGGGGGGGGGGGGGGAAGAAGAAAGAAGATATGAAAACCAGAATTAATGATGGTGGTTGTCGGAAGAATGTGAACTTGCAGTTTGATTATTCCACTTTCATTGCCAGATTCATTGCTTGGTACTAACTTTGTGACAGTTGCACGTGACTAAATGCCTACGCCATTGGTCAGTTCCATACTACACACAGTGTGTAG
>NC_134896.1:57280035-57287535 GCF_041734735.1 Babylonia areolata
CTCTTTATGTCTTCCTCTCTCTCTCTCTCTCATCTAAGCTAGCTTTCATTTGGAACTGATGTTATATCCAGTTTTTCCATATATTTTGCACTGTGGTGTTTGCATTGTATCATGTTCACATACACCTTCATAAGGGGCCTTGGACTATATATGAATAAACATCTCTCTCTCTCTCTCCACACACACACATATATAGATACACACACACACACACACACACACACACACACACACACATATAAAAACACTTATAGTGAATAGACGTTAAACTGAAGATAAAACACACACACACACACACACACACACACACACACATATATATATATATATATATATAATACTTATATCCACTTCTCCCTCTCTCTCCCTCTCTCTCTCTCTCACTCTTCGCCTCTCTCACTCTCTCCTACTCTCTCTCTCTCCTTCTCCCCTCTTCTGCCTCTCATCGGATCGTGGTTTTGTTACTCTGTTTACTCCCGAAAACGGAGTGTGGCTGCCTACTTGGCGGCGGGGTAGAAACGGTCATACACGTAAAAGCCCACTCGTGTACATAACGAGTGAATACGCGAAAGTTGCAGCCCACGAACGAAGAAGAAGAAGAAGAGAAGATTACTCAGGGTTGGTTTGTTTGTTTGTTTTTAATGACTGTGTTTTGTGAGCTAAGAGAGTGGACGAAAAACCTGCATGTCCCCACGTTAGCTTGTTCATTCTCCATTCTCCAAAGCTGAAGTCTCTCTTCTTGCTAGCGGTGACGTGGAGTGTTTTCTTTGTTCTAAAGCTGTCGACAGCTTCTTCTGCTGCTGTCTTTAGATCCAGTTTGAAAATCGTCTCGATTTTTACTTCTTTTTTTTTTATTATTGTCTTTTTGTTGTTGTTGTTGTTTTGTCTGAAATTCTCCATGTTTGTTTCAAAGGTTGTTTTTTGTTGTTTGTTTTGTTTTGTCTGAAATTCTCCATGTTTGTTTCAAAGGTTGTTTTTTGTTGTTTGTTTTGTTTTGTCTGAAATTCTCCATGTTTGTTTCAAAGGTTGTTTTTTGTTTGTTTTGTTTTTTGTCTTTCCTTTGTTTGTTTCGTTCTTTCATTCTATGTGGAATTCCCTTGCTTTGTTTAATCTATATTGATGGGAATTTTTTGTTTGGGTGCACTTTCTCCCCCCTTTTTTTTTTTTTTTTTTTTTTGTTCGCTTTTTTGTTGTCTGTTTTTTTGTTTGGTGTGTGTGTGTGTGTGTGTGTGTGTGTGTGTGTGTGTGTGTGTGTGTGTGTGTATGTGTGTGGTGTGTGTGTGTGTGTGTGTATGTGTGTGTGTGTGTGTTTTCCCTTGTTTATGATTTCTCTTCTCCCCCTCCACTCCCCCCCCCCCCCCCACACACACACACTTTTTTTTTCTCCTCGTCTTTGTTCTATCTGTCTTATCTTCGTTCTTTCTTGATTTCTGTCTGCATGTCAAGCAGCTTTCAAAGTTCTCGCTCGATGTACATTCAAGCTCTTTCTGTGTCTGGACATGTTCTACTTCTTTTTCTTTTTCTTCCTTGACGTTTTTCTCCTTTTATTTCTTCACTGATCTCTCTCTTTCTTTCTTTCTTTTGCTTGTGTCTTTCTGTAGCTAGGCAAGTAGATATAAGAGGATTGCAACCTACGGGATCTCTTCCCGCCATTGGGACTGTTGTGGCTGCGTGAGCGTCAAGAAAACAGGCAAACAAACACTTTGTTTTCGTTCGTTTTGTGGTTCTTACACACACACACACACACACACACACACACACACACACACACACACACACACACACACACACACACACACACACACACACACACACACACACACACACACACACCCTCACACACACACACACATACAAATATAATCTCACACACACACACACACACACCCCTGGGGTCTGCCCTGGGGGTCCTCAGGGGTTTTTTCTCCTTTTTAGTTCCCAGGGTCACCTCACGCTCTTTCATGATGGTGAGCTCTTCTTCTCCTTTTTTTAAATTTTGGTTTTATATTATCATCTGCCTTGATCGGTACTGTTCTGTCTTCTACTCCCCTTCAAGTCTTCTTTTCCACATTTCTTCCCTTTTCTCTGCGATCTCCTTAGGTCCGTCGTGTTTGCCGTGCGATGCGACCCGTGTCGGTGGGGAAAGAGATCCTGGTGATTGAGCAAGCCTAGCTTGCAACACGTCACTTTGGCTCCAACCTCTCCTAGACGGGAGGTACATGAGGCCCGCATGTACCAAGCGGCTTCCTCATGAGGGATTGGGTCAAGGTTTTCAGTTTTTTGACCTGGTTTGGAACTTTGGCAGTGTCGGGTTTTCTGTTCCCGGAAACTTTGCACTATCCTTTGCAATGGATTAGGTTGAACTCTGAGGGCCGTATATCTCTCCTGAAGCCTGGAAGGAACAAAGTTTTTCTTTAGTTCTGGCCCCTTGTTGGACTCCATGGTGGGTGGGTAGGGGAGAGATGAATTTTCCAAGAAAAATTATGGATTCAAAACATACCTCAACCCCCAAAAGAAGAAAGATGTCTGAGGACAGATTGTCCTCAGATTCAGAAGAGGAGACAAGAAAGATTTCTGGAAACTGGCCTGCATGGCTGGTGATTGAGGGCACAGACCCTGAAAAACCAGTGACTGATCTCAGCCCTTTTATTGTGGAGAAAGCATTTGCGGGGATTGCAGGAATCTCCAAAAACGTCCACACAAACAAAAAAACCAAAACATTTTTGGTCAAGTGTGAGAAAAAAAGACAAAGTGACAAGATGCTTCAGGCAACCTCTTTTGTGGACAGACCAATCAAGGTGTCTCCTCATAGAACTCTCAATTCATCAAAGGGCGTCATCCGATGCCCTGAATTGAAAGGGATCTCTGAGACGGAGATAAAATCTGAAATGAAATCACAAGGAGTAACTGATGTCCATCGCGTTACAATCAAAAAAGGAGATATCAGAGTTCCTACAAATACTTTCTTCTTGACCTTCTGTTCTCCCGTCCTTCCAGAGTCGGTGAAAGTAGGGTTTCTGAGAGTAAAGGTTTCACTGTATGTTCCTTCTCCAATGAGATGCTTCAGATGTCAAAAATTTGGACATGTCAGCGGGAGATGTCCTGGAGAGGAGATTTGTGGATCATGCGCAAAGGCAAAACATAGTGGGCCGTGTCAAGATCCGGTCTGTTGTGCTAACTGCAGGGCTGCCCATCACTCTTCTTCAAGAGACTGTCCAGTATGGAAAAGAGAACATGAAATCACAAGATTGGCTACAGAAAAGAAAATACCTTTCTATGAAGCAAAACAACTTGTAGCACCACTGTCGGTACTATCATACTCCGACGCGCTCCAGAAATCACAGAAGGTTAAATCATCTACTGTTTCATGCCAGACGGAAGTGACTTGGGTCAAGGGCGCAACGCCCACAACTCTGATAAAGAAAAGCTCAGGCAGTCAGACTGCTCAGCAGATGACCCCCACAACTGCCCCACAATCAGTCCAGACAAGTCAGACTGAAAGTAAACAGGAAAGGAGCAAAACTGATCATGACAAGACGGGCCCACCTACGGGTGGAAGATCCAACATTCCTTCTCGAACATTCGGGTCTGCGGTGAAGGGAAACCCTCCTCCTCCTAGTAGGAAGCCTTCAGCATCTCGATTGTCCTCGGGAAAGGAATCGAAAACGAAAGGCCACTCATCCAACTCTCAAAAAGCGAAAACATCTAGTCAGGAAAGGCTTGTCGCGGCCAAAAATCCATTTGAACCTCTGAGTGAATTGGATGGTGATATGGAAACATCTTCTGTATAACATCTGATGGAAAGCTCTATTCTTCAATGGAACATCCGAGGAATCGGGGCGAATTTTCAAGAGTTACAGGTACTTTGTAAACAGCTAAAACCGTGTGTGCTAGCTTTGCAGGAAACTCTGCAGAGAGATGACCACACTTTCTCTGTTACAGGCTTCAATGTTATTTCCAAATCTGCTCAACTGAAAAATGAAGGTGTAACGGGAGGAGTATCTTTATTAATACATAATTCTCTTCTTCATAGTTCGCTTAAACTAAATACTACTTTACAGGCTGTAGCTGCACGTGTATCTCTGGAAAAAACTATTACCATTTGTTCCTTATATTTACCCCCTTCCATCCCTGTTCATAAACAAGATCTTTTTGACCTATTTTCTCAACTTCCAAAGCCTTTTTTGCTTTTGGGCGATTTAAATGGTCATTCCCCACTTTGGGGAAGTGAAGAAACATCTGCCCGGGGTCTACTTCTTGAAAATATTTTTACAGAATTAAATTTATGTTGCTTAAATACTAAAACTCCAACTTATATTCAGTTATCCACCGGCAAACTGTCCTGTTTAGATCTGGCTGTTTGCGACCCCTCATTAGTCTTAGATTATGAGTGGGGAGTACTTGAAGACCTATATGGTAGTGATCATTTTCCAACTATATTAACTCCTTCTACCTTTATAAACACTTCCCAGCCTGAACACCTAAACTACAAAAAAGCTAACTGGGATTTTTATACCACAATCATACGATCAGAGATCCAAGAAGAGATCCTTCAAAGTGAAGATCCTATGCAAATATTCTCAGACTTAATTATTAAATCTGCCAAGAAATCCATACCATCTTCTTCAAACAAGTTTAGATTACCTAAAACGCCTTGGTTCAATGAGGAGTGTCGCCTTATAAATAAAAAAAGGAAAAAAGCACTACGCTTAGTATTTCGTCAACCAATAGCGGAAAATGTTCGAGCTCATCAACATCTAAGAGCTAAAGCACGTTTCACTTATAAAACAAATAAACAAAAATCCTGGAAAAATTTCTGCTCATCCATCACTTCTAAAACAAGTAAGAAAAAAGTGTGGAGAATAATTAAAAATATTAAGGGGAAAAACACCTGCCCCTCCATCAACCATCTGAAACTGGCAGATTCACTCGTCACAGACAAAAAAGCAGTGGCCAATTTACTAGCATCCTCCATTGAGAGTCATTCTTCTACTAAGAACAACAAATCTCCCTTATTTTTGAAAAATAAGAATTTAAAAGAAAAAAATCCATGTAACTTTAATTCTGACAATATAGAAAACTACAATGTTCCTTTTTCCCTCTCAGAACTCAAATTGGCGCTATTAACCTGCAATGACTCATCTCCAGGTCCTGATGAAATTCATTATCAATTGTTGAAACATTTGCCTGATGAAAGCCTTGAAATACTGCTTAAAATTTACAATCTTATCTGGACTACTGATTACTTTCCACCTTCCTGGCGTAAAGCGCTTATCATTCCCATTCCTAAGGCTGGAAAAGACCTTTCTAATCCTTCAAATTACAGACCTATTGCTCTTACTAGTTGCATTTGTAAACTAATGGAAAAAATGGTGAACAGTAGACTCATGTGGAAACTAGAAACAGATGGACTTTTAGCCAAAGAGCAGTGTGGATTCAGGAAGCATCACTCTACCCTTGACCATTTAGTCCGATTAGAAACTGCTATACGAAATGCTTTCTTAAATAAACAGCATGTGGTAGCTATCTTTTTTGATCTGGAGAAAGCATACGACACCACCTGGAAAAAGGGAATACTTCATGATCTTCATGAAATGGGTTTTCGAGGCCACCTTCCTCAATTTATAGACAAAATCTTAGAAGACCGTACTTTTCAAGTTCGAGTAGGTTCTACTCTCTCAGATCTTCATGAACAGGAAATGGGCGTTCCACAAGGGAGCATTCTGTCACCTGCTCTTTTTAGTATCAAAATAAATAATATAGTTAACTCTGTAAACAATGACAATGACTCCTCTCTCTTTGTTGATTATTTTGCTTTATATGCAAGTGGGAGTTTCTACCCTGGCATTCAACGCCGGCTTCAGCTCTGTGTTGACAAGATCCAAAATTGGGCAGAAGAAAATGGTTTCACTTTCTCAACTGGCAAAACACAATCTATCCATTTTCACAATTACCGCCATTTTTTTCCAGATCCTGAGATTCATCTAGGGAAATCAAAAATTCCAGCTGTTAAAGAGGTGAAATTCCTCGGGGTTATTTTTGATCAGAAATTGAACTTCCTTAGTCATCTAAAACATTTAAAAATTTCATGCCAAAAAGCTCTAAATATTATAAGAATTGTTGCACATACGGAGTGGGGTGCAGATAAGAAAACCCTTTTGCACCTCTATAGAGCACTTGTCCGTTCTAAACTTGATTATGGTTGTGTTGTCTATGGTTCAGCAAGACCTTCCTACCTAAAGATGCTGGACCCTGTTCATCATCAGGGACTCCGACTCTGTTTGGGAGCTTTCCGTACTACACCGGTACATAGTTTATATGCAGAAGCTGGAGAGCCATCTCTTTCAAATCGTAGACTGAAACTTTCTATGAACTACTACCTTAAATTAGTTTCTGAAGTAGAAAACCCAGCTCACAACAGTATTTATAAACCAAAGTTTAAATCCAGATTTGATAACAACCCAAAGTGTACACCTCCATTGGGAATCCGAATGTTTCAATACATTCAAGAAGCCCAAATTGATCCTACATTAATAGATACTGAATTTAAAATTCCTGAGGAACCTCCATGGACTTTTGAAACTCCTGAAATCTTATTTGATCTCGCCATCTTCAAGAAAGACTGTACCAGTTCACTGGTCTATAAAAAGTTGTTTTCCGAACTCTGCCAGAAATATCCATTATATCAGAAAATTTTTACGGATGGCTCAAAATCTGAGGAGGGAGTGGCTGCTTCTGCTTTTTGTCCGACTTCTCCCTCCCAAAGACTCACGAAACATATTCTGTCAGACAGTTCTGTGTTTACTGCAGAGCTAACTGCTTTAAATCTAGCTTTAAATGCTATATTGCAATCATCTGATCGTAAATTTGTTGTTTTTTCTGACTCGCTTTCTTCTCTGGAGGCAATAGCTCATCGTAATATTGATCATCCCAAACTTCGAGAATTCTTCAGTTTGTTTACCCATCTTAAAAGAAATGGTTTTGTAATCATGCTGGCTTGGGTGCCCGGTCATGTGGGCATTCAAGGGAACGAAATAGCAGATAATCTGGCTAAGAGTGCTGTTAGAGAGAAACAATGTAAGTTTTATATTCCTTTTACTGATTTTAAACCCAAAGTTCATCGGTATACTAAAGATCTCTGGCAGAAAGAATGGAATGAACAAATAGATAACAAATTATTTAAAATACGACCAAATCTTCAAGAGACTCTTCCTATGGCTGTGGTGAATCGAAAAGAAATGACAGTGCTGTGCCGACTTCATACAGGTCATACATACATCACACATTCCTACCTCCTGAAAGGAGAGGAGGCTCCTTGGTGTATTCCGTGTGATGAACCACTCACTGTGCAACATATTCTGATTGATTGTTGGGACTTTTATGACACACGACGGGGTTTTTTTTACAGCAGATTCATTGAGAACGTTGTTCCGTGATGTCCCTCCGTGGACAATATTGCAATATTTAAAAGAAATAAATATTTTTAATAGTATTTAATAT
>NC_134896.1:57302535-57305035 GCF_041734735.1 Babylonia areolata
TGTCTGTCTGTCTGTCTGTGTCTATGTCTGTCTCTGTCTGTCTGTCTGCCTGTCTGTCTCTGTCTCTGTCCCTCTTTCTTTGATACTTTTTCTGTCTGTGTCTATGTCTGTCTGTCTGTCTGTCTGTCTGTCTGCCTGTCTGTCTGTCTCTGTCCCTCTTTCTTTGATACTTTTTCTGTCTGTGTCTATGTCTGTCTGTGTCTATGTCTGTCTGTGTCTATGTCTGTCTCTGTCTGTCTGTCTGCCTGTCTGTCTCTGACACGTTTCCTGTCTCTGTCTCTGCCTCTCTCTTTGTCTCGTCTTTCTCTCTGTGTCTCTCTCTGCCTCTCTGTCTCTGTCTGTTTGTCTGTCTGTCTTTCTGTCTGTCTATCTGTCTGTCTGTCAGACTCTGTCTGTCTTTCTGTCTCTGTCTCTCTCTGTGTCCCTATGTGTCTCTGTCTGTCTGTCTGTCTCGCTGACACATTTTTCTGTCTCTGTCTCCCTCCGTCTGTCTCCCTCCCTGCCTTTCTATAGCACATCTGTCTGTCTGTCTGTTTGTCTGTCACACGTACACACATTCTTTCTTTCCTTCTTTTTCTTCTTCTCCTTTTCCTCCCCTTCATTATTCTTCTTTGACAAAGCGCGTTGGGTAAAGCCGCTTGTCAGACATCTGTGGTGAAGCGCATATGGAATTTCCGAACGTGTGTGTGTGTGTGCGCGCGCGTGGTGGGTGGGTGGGGGGGGGGAGGAGGAGAAGAAGAAGAAGAAGAAGAAGAAGAAGGCCACAAAATACTCAGCGAGGCATGCTGAAGTAGATTGTGCTGTACTAAAAAGCCTTATGCGCACCCCATACCCCTCAGCTTCAAAGGCCGCCCCCTCCTCCAACCCGCACCCCCCAGATAAAACGCACACACACACTGACATGGATGGGTCTTCAAAGCCAGGTTGTCTGCCTGAATCCACAGAGACAGGTACCTGCAACAAGATATATGACATGCCATGAATGACTGGTGTCCTGATAACTGAAGGAGCGATGGAAGGAAGGAAGGGAGGAGGGAAGGGAGGAGGGAAGGGAGGAAGGGAGGAGGGAAGGGAGGAAGGGAGGATGGAAGGGAGGAGGGAAGGGAGGAAGGGAGGATGGAAGGGAGGAGGAAGGGAGGAAGGGAAGGGAGGAGGGAAGGGAGGAAGGGAAGGGAGGAGGGAAGGGAGGATGGGAGGAGGGAAGGGAGGAGGGAAGTCAGGAGGGAAGGGAGGATGGAAGGGAGGATGGAAGGGAGGAAGGGAGGAGGGAAGGGAGGAGGGAAGGGAGGGAGGATGGAAGGGAGGATGGAAGGGAGGGAGGAGGGGAGGAGGGAAGGGAGGAGGGAAGGGAGGGAGGAGGGGAGGAGGGAAGGGAGGGAGGAGGGGAGGAGGGAAGGGAGGGAGGAGGGAAGGGAGAGAGGGAAGGGAGGAGGGAAGGGAGGAGGGAAGGGAGGAGGGAAGGGAGGATGGAAGGGAGGAGGGAAGGGAGGAAGGGAGGAGGGAAGGGAGGAAGGGAAGGGAGGAGGGATGGAAGGGAGGATGGAAGGGAGGAGGGAAGGGAGGGAGGGAAGGGAGGAAGCGAAGGGAGGAGGGAAGGGAGGATGGAAGGGAGGAGGGAAGGGAGGAAGGGAGGATGGAAGGGAGGAAGGGTGGATGGAAGGGAGGAAGGGAGGATGGAAGGGAGGAAGGGAGGAGGGAAGGGAGGAGGGAAGGGAGGATGGAAGGGAGGAAGGGTGGATGGAAGGGAGGAGGGAAGGGAGGAGGGAAGGGAGGAAGGGAGGAGGGAAGGGAGGAAGGAAAGGAGGACTGGTAGAAAATAGAAAGGAAAAAAGAGAGGAGAAAAAAAGGAAAGAGAAGAAGAAGAAGAAGGAGGAGGAGGAGGAGGAGAAACACAAAACTGAGAGAAAACGAGAAATAATACAAAGCAAATCAAAGAAAGAGAATGGAATAAACGAACAAATAAGACAGAAAGAAAGAACTGTATTAATTTCACAAATCTAGTACCTGCAAGTGATATGACGGTTGTTTTTTTGTTGTTGTTTTTTGTTTTTTTTTGTTTGTTTGCTTTTTTAATACCTAAAACATCAACAACAACAAAAACAAAACAAAAAAAAACAACAACAAAAAAACAAACAAACAAACATGTTCCCATTTAGTCAAAGCCAGTAGTAGGCTTTATTCTGGAAGCGAAGAGGGACGCTTTTTCAACGGAGAGAATGAGAAATGCTTTTGTCTGTTTGAGCTCTCCGAATCGTTTAGTTATCTCTGTGAGGGAGGCAGTTTCAGTTTCAGTTTCAGTTTCTCAAGGCGGCGTCACTGCGTTGGGACAAGTGCATTATTCGCTGCACCACATCTGTGGGCAAATGCCTGACCAGCCACATAACACGTCTCGCTAAGTCATGCCCTGGGTGCAGAGATGTATTATTCGTTCTGCAGGATTCAACCAAAGCGCAACCCTTTTGTTGCCGTGGGTTCTTTTTTCTCACCGCGTCAGGTGCGT